>NW_020954563.1:7163164-7166442 GCF_900497805.2 Vombatus ursinus | reverse complement strand
TGTGTGTGTGTGTGTGTGTGTGTGTGTGTGTGTGTGTGTATGTTGGATCCCATTGGGAGTCTAGTAAAGTCTATTGACCCAAAGTTTTTAAAAAACATAAAATAAGATGTATGAGACTAAAAGGAAAGCAACTACATTTAAGTGTAGTTCCAAAATATTAAAAAACAAGATCATAGACCCAAGGTTCAAAAATCTTGAGTCTGGGCAGAAATAGGATGGGGAACATCAATCAGTCAGTCAACAAGCACTTGTTAGTGAGAAGCAGCATGGCAGAGTGGATAGTATAGTACTACAGTATAGTAGTCAGGATGACTCCTAGGTTTAATTCTTGACTCATAGTATTCTAGCTATGTGACCCTGGTCACTTGAGCTCTCTGTATCTCAGTTTCTTCCTTTGTAAAATGGATGGGTTGAATGTGATGAACTCTAAGGTTCCCACAAGCTCGAAATCTATGATCCTTGTGAGTGCCTGCTATTTGCCAGGCACTGTGCTAAACTGGGGCACAATAGCTAGATAAAGACTTCCTTCAAGTACATGAAGGGTTCTTACAGAGAAGGGGGTAAGAATCAAGCCAGGGGGAAAATAATCATTGTGATTATGAGTATGCTGCTTTAGAGCTAAAAAGAACATTTTAAAATTCAAGATTTGCATTTGAGGCATATGGTTAAAGGTCTTGAAAGCAAAGTGGAATATTAAGGGACATGGTATCATATGGTTTGGAAAAAGAGAGGTGATATCAAAGGAAGACTATGCTAAAACTCACCCCCCTCTTCCTGAAACACCCACTCATTCTCAGAACCTAAACCACCAGCCCCATCCTAAACCACCTGGGAGGCCATTCTTTGTTCTTGTGTGTGTATGTGTGTGTGTGTGTGTGTAACATTTTTGAGGTTTTACAAGAAAGTATTTAGGTTGCACAATTTATAGATTGATAAAATTTTAAAATTCCTTCTAGCTCTGCCATTCTATAAGCATATTTTTCTGGGCCTTAGTTTCCTTTTCTGCAAAACAATAGGGTTTAAACTAAATGGTCTCTAAGGTCTAAGTATTTGCTTTGTCATATTTTCAACTTTCCCTTCCATCCTAAGCTGGAAACCATTTTAATCACTTTGCATCTTCCCAGACTCAAATTGGCTTTGGCAAGGCAGATTCCTGCACTATTGTGTGTCTCCCTCTCTCCTTCTTTCTGCCTTAAATAATCACCCAAGGCATTTGAGAAAAACATATCATGCTAATACAGAAAGCTGGAGGTGCCTCCACATTATGTTGTCCTTGGCATAATGAAGGTATCAAAGTTCACTGATTCCTCTTCATAAAGGCAGCTCTGCGTCAGGCAAACAGCCTCCTAGTCTGTGCATGGAGGTACTGTTTCTTAATAGAGGAACATGTGTAATTTGCAATGCCGTCATAGAAGAAACAAGAAGATGGGAAAACTAGTGGCTGAGCAGCATGCTCGTTCTTGGAGAGGAGATAAAATGATTCCTGACAGCTCCTTCCTTAATGATGTACTCGTTCTTGTCAAAACACCGTCTTGAGCTCCACTGCCATCATTCCTGTGAGTACACTCAGGGATGAAAGGCAAATTCAAATCAGTGTTTTAGAGCTGGGCTTTTGCCACATCCATATTTTCACTACAGAAGAACAACACCATCTTTGGGGGCCTTTCTGCATCCATTGAAAGCACATAATCTCCCAATGAATTGTCATAGAGAGCCCTGAGATAGAGGACCCTGGGGGACTGCTAGATGCAGCACAAACAGGAGCCTGACATTAGTTTCTCTTAAGTGTAATCCAACCGTGGAAGTCATTTTTTTCTAGATTAACAATGTGGAGAGAATCAGAGAACTAGAAGGAACTATGAAATACTCTAAACCAGTTCTCTTATTTTACAAAGGAGGAAATTGAGGCCCACATTGAAAGAGTAAATTGTCTGAAAGGTTCTTAAAAGGGTAATTTCCCTGGGTTTTAGCCAAATCTCTACCCCTTTGTTAATTGGGTGGCTGTGGGCAAATCATCTACTTTGTCTGAGCCTTATTTTGCTTTGTAATGGGTAAATGCTGTCCTAGTTAAAAAAAGGGGAACAACTTCAAATTACAGGAGAGTGAACTTGAATCTAATTCCTGGAAGATCTCTAGATTGGATTATCAAAGGGATGGTTTGTGAGAATTTAGAAAGGAAAGCAGTGATCATAGGTTCATCACTAATGGTTCTTGCCCATCTAACCTCATTTCTTTTTCTTTTTTTTTTTTTTGACATTTACAAGACTGGTGGATCGAGAAATACTGTAGACACAATATACTTTGAGATCAATTTCCTTATTGATACTTACTCCACTACTTAAGAAATGGGTGATAATATCCATGTAGCTGGTCACTCTGCCATTGCAGGTTGCGATCCCCACCCCATCCCCAAACCAGGCTTTAGCAAATTGCTTGTTGATCTGACATAAAATAAAATAGAAATAAAAGTCAACTAGTGGCCAATATTTTGACATTGAGCTTCTTCATATGTAGCTAGGCTAGTCTTCTGATGCTAAACACACATTCCATCACTCATATATCTTGCCTTTCCAGTTTGGTAGGACAACAGAAATTGTGTTCTATTGGTATTACCTCTGAAAGGACAGGTTCATTTCTTTTGCTTAATTTTTTAAAATACATCTGTATTGATGTCTTTTGTTTTTACATCAACTATATTTCCCAATACATCCCGTCGCTTTTTCCCTCCCAGACAATCCTGTTATAACAAAGATGAAAAGAGAGAAAAAAAGTTAAGTAAAGCAACACATCAAAAAAGACTGACATTAATGCAGTTTTTCCACTCCTACAGTTGCCCTCCTCTGCAAAGCAGGTGGGTATATGTGAATTCTCATATCTTTTCTCTGTGGCCAAGTTTGATCATTTTAATTTCATTGCATTCAGTTCAGATTATTTTGTTGTTTTTATTCTTTTTATTTATATTATTGTAATCATTGTGTATAATATTTTCATATTTCTGTTTACTTCACTTTGCATAAGTTCATATAAGTCTTCTTATCTTTCCCTGTACTCTGCACTTGTTTATTATAGAATAATAATATTCCATTACAGTTACGTACTCTAACTTGTTTAGCCATTCTCCAATCAGTGGAATTTACATTGTTTCTTGTCTTTTGATACAACAAAAAAAAAAGTATTGCTACAAATATTTAGGTGTATGGAATGGATGCTTTTATCATTGGCTGCCTTGGTGGGGGGAGCTGCCCACTGGGACCAAACTGGAACTGGCCAGTTGGGCA
>NW_020954563.1:7162038-7163102 GCF_900497805.2 Vombatus ursinus | reverse complement strand
CCTTCCTTCCTTCCTTCCTTCCTTCCTTCCTTCCTTCCTTCCTTCCTTCTTTCTTTTTTCTCTCTCTTCCTTCCTTCCTTTTTTGTTTTTTTTCTGTTTTTTTTAATTTATTAATTTTTAGTTTTCAACTTTCACTTCCACAAGATTTTGAGTTTCAAATTTTTTTTCCCAACTCTCCCTTCCCTCCCACCCCAATGGTGTGCATTCTGAATACTTCTTCCCCTAATCTGTCCTCCCTTTTATCACCTCCCCCACTTTCTCTTATCCCTTTCCCTTTCTATTTTCCTATAGGGCAGGATAGATTTCTATACCCTATTGCCTATATATCTTATTTCTCAGTTGCATGTAAAAACAATTTTCAACATTTGTTCTTAAAACATTGGGTTCCAAATTCTCTCCCTCCCTCCCTCCCCACCAGTCCTCATTGAGAAGGTAAGCAACTCGATACAGGTTATACATGTGTAGTCATGCAAAACACTTCAATAATAGTCATGTTGTGTAAAACTATATTTCCCTTCATCCTATCCCACCCCCAATTTATTCTATTCTCTCGTTTGACCCTGTCCCTCTTCAAAAGTGTTTGCTTCTGATTACCCCCTCCCCCAATCTATCCTCCCTTCTATTATCCCCCTTTCTTATCCCCTTCCCCCACATTTTCCTATAGGATAAAATAGATTTCCATGCCCAATTGAAAGTGTATGTTATTCCGTCCTTAAACCAAATCTGATGAAAGAAAGATTCACTCATTCCCTCTCACCTTCCCCCCACTTCCTCTCCACTGTAAAAGCTTTTTCTTGTCTGTTTTATGTGAGATAATTTATACTAATCTACCTCTCCCTTTCTCCTTCTCCCAGTATAATTCTCTCTCACCCCTTAATTTTATTTTCCAGATATCATCCCTCCTTCACCTTCAACTCACCCTGTGCCCTCTATCTATCTATACATACATATAATTCCCCCCCCCGCCACTACCCTAATACTGATAAAGGACTCATGAGTTACAAATATCATCTTTCCCTGCAGGAATGTAAACAGTTCATCCTTAATATGTCTTTTATGATTTC
>NW_020954563.1:7161866-7161988 GCF_900497805.2 Vombatus ursinus | reverse complement strand
TCTTTCCTGTTTACATCTTCCATGTTTCACTTGAGTCTTCTATTTGAAAGTCAAATTTTCTATTCAGCTCTGGACTTTTCCTCAGCAATGCTAGAAAGTCCCCTATTTCATTGAATAATCAC
>NW_020954563.1:7161557-7161681 GCF_900497805.2 Vombatus ursinus | reverse complement strand
GGATCTCTTTCAGGAGGTGATCGGTGGATTCTTTCAATTTCTCTTTTGCTTTCTGGTTCTAGAATCTCCGGGCAGTTTTCCTTGATAATTTCTTGAAAGATGATGTCTTGGCTCTTTTTTTGAT
>NW_020954563.1:7156723-7161547 GCF_900497805.2 Vombatus ursinus | reverse complement strand
TATTTTTCTTGGAGGCTTTGGATGTAGGAGCTTTGGCTTCGTTGTCTTCTTCTGGATCTTCTTTGTTACCAAAGTAAGATAATATAGTCTGGCTCTTTTTTGCACTGCTTGCTCATGATCCTGGTCAATTACTTGAGTTATAAATTCTTTGTTAAGGTAGGGGTCTGTTTCCAGTGTGGAGAATGTACTGTCCCAAGCTTCAGGGGTTTTGTGCAGCTGTTTTCAGAGATACTTCTAGGGACCTGTAAATTTTCAGTTCTTCCAAGGTGCTATGATTAAGGGCGAGGTGTTTACTCCTTTCCTGACCTGTGTTCTGCTCTGTGAGTGACTACAAGCACTCTTTTCCTTGGAACTGTGAGGAGTATTCCCTCTCCACCACCACTACAAGCTCCTCCATGCCAGCGTTCCTCCTCGCCCCAGGACTGCCACCCAGAGCTGTGACCCAGATCCAAGCACAAGCAAAGCAAGAGAATCCTGCACCAGCAGAGAAATCCCTGCAATCCCCCTATGATCAGCCACTCACTTTCCCCTCAGTCTGTGGACTGGAAGCTCAGGAAACAGCTGCTGCCCCAGGGCCGAGCTCAGGGAATGGGGCTGGGACCCTGTGCTTCTCTCTCACTGCAGAAACAGACTTTTTCCATTGACCTTCTAAGTTATCTTTGGCGTTCATGGGTTGAGAAGTCTGGAAACTGCCACAGCTGCCTGTGATTCAGTCCTCTGAGGCCTGCTCCAGGTTTGCTGTGGCCTGAGCGTCATGCCGAACTGCTTTCCTCTCCCAGCCCAGCATGATATACCTTTCTGATCAACCATCCAGGTTGTCTTGGGCTGGAAATTTGTTTCACTTTGTCTTTTTGTGGGTTCTTTAGAATTTGTTTAGAGCCATTTTTTATAGGTATTTGGAGGGGTTTGGGGGAGAGCTCAAGCAGGTCACTGCTTTTACTCTGCCATCTTGGCTCTGCCCCTTGAGAGTCTAGTCTACTTTTTAAGGTGTTATTTTCTTTAGTATTTTTTGGGTCTCCTTTAGCAAGGTGTTGACTTGTTTTTCATGATTTTCTTGCATCACTCTCATTTCTTTTCCAAGTTTTTCCTCTGTTTCTCTTGCTTGCTTTCAAAATTCTTTCTGTGCTCTTCCATGGCCTGGGACTGATTCATATTTTTCTTGGAGGCTTTGGATGTAGGAGCTTTGACTTTGTTGTCTTCTTCTGGTTGTATGTTTTGATCTTCTTTGTAATGAAAGAAAGATTCTATGGTCTGACTTTTTTTTGGTGAAGTTTGCTCATGATCCCAGCCAATTACTTGATTTATAAACACTTTGTTAAGGTAGGGGTCTTCTTCCAGTGTGGAGAATGTATTGTCCCAAGCTTTGGGGGTTTTATGCAGCTGTTTTCAGAGATACTTTTAGGGACCTATAAGTTTTCAGTTCTTCCAAGGTGGTATGATCAAGGGTGAGGTGTCACTGCTTTTACTCCTCCATCTTGGCTCTACCCCCCTGTTTTTCTTCCTTAAACACCAGCCTTAACCCCAGACCACTCTGGCTCTCGTTGATTGGTCAACAATAGGTCCCAGGCCAAGACTTACTTGGTCATTGTTTGCGGTCTGATTGACTCAGAATGAATGTAAACAGCAATTGTTCTTCTTTGGCCAGGAATCCTGAGAGTCTTCCCCTCCCAGATCTATTTTTTTTTTATGAGGTAAAGAGGCCATTCTTTGCCTCATTTCTTATTAAGCCTTAATTGGTGAATGGGTGTTGCCTTAGTCAACCTGAGAATTGTTAAATACCTTAGCTTGAAAAGACAAAGGATCCCCACTGCATCCTGGGCCATCTCCAGTTGTCTTGATCTGTCTGATCTATGTCTGGACCCAGACAGCTCCAGAGTAGAAAGTGAGGCTGGGGACTTTTTACAGCCCTCCCTCACTTAAATGCAATTCACTTGCACATTGTGGAATGACTTCCCTGATGTCATAATCCTCTTTGAGAACAAAGGACAAACAAAAACCTTGTGAGTATCTCTGGTTAAAAGGGAATGTACATTTTAGTTACTTTCTTAACATAATTTCAAAATGCTTTCCAGAATAGTTAGATCAATTCATAGTATTGCTAAGAACCTATTAGTGTCCCTCCCTTTCCACAACCCCTCCAACACTTGCCATTCCCGTTTTTGTCATCTTTATCAATTTGTTTAGTATACTTAAAGATTTGGAGTTATTTTGATTTGAACTTTGCTTATTATTTGTGATTTGTAACATTATTTCATATGGCTATTGGTAGTTACATGTTTACTTCTTTGCCATGATAAGTAATTAGAGAAAGACTTTAGTGGATATTTTCAGGTAAATATTGTGGTAAATATAATAGAGATCATAGATTTATAGGTGGGAGAGACCTCAGAAGTCATCTTACCCAATTCTCTCATTTTACTTATGGGACAAAGTGAGGCATAGTGAGCTTAAGTAAGTTGCCTAAAGTCAGATAAGTAGTGAGGGGGCAGATCTCAGTTTTGAAACCAGGATTTTTTGTCCCAAATCCTCCAGCACATGGCTTCCTCATAGAGCTGTCTGTTGTAAGAATCAGATGAGGGAATAAATGTAAATCAGAAATGATATGATAATAATAATAATGATCAGAAAATGTAAGAAGTTGTTATTATAATCACTTTAGTTTGTGTTGGGGAAGCTCTCATGTGGTCAATGGTCCTGAAACCAATAATTTTAATAATAGACACTCATATAATGCTTTAGGGTTTACATTGAACTTTGTAAACAGTCATAGGTTTCTGATTAGATGAGAAATTATAGGTCATCTGGTCCAATCCCCTATACTTTAACAGATTAGGAAACTAAAACATCATATAATTTCATTAAATTCTCTCATTTGTTCCCCATGACAGCCCTGTGAGGTTAAGGGTGATGTGCAGTACTGAAATGGATCTCAGAGAGTTGGATGTTCCTTCCAACAGTAGAGATCCCAGCCTGTCTGTGCCTGCCCATGCTGTACAATTGTTGCCTGTGCCTTCTTATAGGTTTTCCATAGGGAATTCATCCAATGCACTGGATCTATCCTAGCTTTCTCTTGGCATGGCAAGAATACCAATAGGGCATTCATATTTATAACCCTCTTGCCGCATGACCAGGCCATCTTCTTTTTTCATCACATATTTCCTTGGTGACATCCTTTACTGCAGTTCTTCAGAGCTCCTTCTTTGTTGTGTTTTGCAGCCTACTCATACCCACCATGTGCCTCTATATTTCCCTCTGTGTGAAACTTATTTTTAATTCCTCTGACATGATAGTCTTTCACAACTTGCAGAATTTTGCCTGACCATCTACACAAGGAAAACCACATTGGTAAAGAATGTCTGTTGCCTAGATTATGATAGGTAGTTGGTTAGAAAAATGTGAAGCCTTTTTACCAGTAGATATCTACATCCATACCTATATATCTATATATCTGGAACAGACAGTACAAATGGATAAGGAGTTGAGAATGGTATTAAGCAGGAGGGGGAGAACAGGTTTGTTTGCCTTTAGGGAAGTGCAAAATCTCTTTAATAACTCCAAATCTCTCCCAGAAGGTAAGGCCTATTTTTAATGTTAATATTTGGCTGGTGGTGGTATATGACTATTAGTCATACAATACTGGAGGTGCATGCTACAGTTACTATTGCACCTATTTTACAGAAACTGAGGCTCAAAGAGTTTAATAAGAGACGTACTCATGGTCACACTGCTAGTGAGCCCTAGAGAAAGGTTTCAAATAGAGGTCTTGCCAGACCCTAAGTCTTATTGTCTCCCCACTGTATCACTACGTCTGTTGGAAGCGGGTTGCATAAGAGAAATGCTCTCTAAGTGTAATCATGGCCCAAAAGATAAACATATTGCGTTAGAAGCTTTTCCTCTGGTATGCAACTGAATGGATGTTTATTTATACTGGAGATGCCAAGATTGTTCATCATTATGAAAACAATTAACCTAATTAATCATATTAATAGAAAAAAGATTCAAAGCTACATAACCATATAAATAGAAACAGAACATCCTTTTGATAAGATACTAAACATATTTATACTAAATGCACTACAAAGCATAGGAATAGACGAAACCAGATAAAAAATACACATCCTAAACCAAATCTAGAATTATATGCAATAGGGACACATTAGACACCTTCTCAATAAAACCAGAGTTAAAACAAAGCTTCCCTCATCCCCTGTTGTCATTTGCAATAGTCCTAGAAATGCTAGTGATAACAATAAGGCAAGTTAAGGAAATTAAAGGCAAAACCAAAGGCCAAGAGGAAACAATTTTTTTAGACTTTCTGATGGCAACATGGTTTGCTTAGAAGATCCTGGAGAACTTGTACCAAGAACCCAGTTCTTAATGGTTCTAGTACAGTGAGAGGATACAAAATAAACTCACAAAAATCAAGAACATTTTATGTAGTATAATAAATTCCAGAAAGAAAAATAGAAAGAGAAGTCTCTTCAAAATAATCACAAGAAACATAAAATATCTGGAAGTCAATCCTTAAAGAAATAAGGAATGACAAATAACTGGAGAAATATTGAATACTCATAGATTTTGAATGCTAATATATCTCAGTTATAATAACAATTATTGCACCTATAGAGTTATTTCTATGTTAATCAGATTACCAAGGACATATTTTATATATCTAGGGAAAAAACACATTCATTTGGTGAAAAAACAATCTAGAAACTCAAGGAAAGTTTTGAAACAATGTTAAAATGAAGGTTTTTTTTTTAGTTATACATGTACAATCATGTTAAACATATTTCCACATTAGTTATGTTGTGAAAGAAGAAT
>NW_020954563.1:7113880-7156687 GCF_900497805.2 Vombatus ursinus | reverse complement strand
AAAAGGAAAAAAAACAGGAGAAAGAAAAAAAAACAAAAAATAAAATGAAAATACTATGCTTTGATCTGCGTTTAGACCTCATAGTTGTTTTTCTGGATGTGGTTAGCATTTTCTATCACAAGTCTTTTGGAATTGTGTTGGATCATTGTATTGCTGAGAAGAGCTGCCTATCAGAGATAATAATCACACAATGTTGCTGTTGCTGTGTACAATGTTCTCTTGATTTTGCCCACTTCACTCAGCATTACCCAACTCACTTCCAAGAGAAATGTAAATCAAAATAAATCTGAGGTTTTATGTCACATCTATTGAACAGACAGAGATAACAAAAGATGGGAAGAGTCAGTGTTGGAAAAGCTATAGGATGGCACACTATTGGTGGACCTGTGAATTGCTCTACCCTTTCTACAAAGAAATTTGGAATTACTCAAATGAAGTAACTAAAATGTGTACATACCTTTTGACTCAGAGATACCACAGCTGGATATACAACCAAAAGAGTTCAATGATAGAAAGACAGGTCATTGTAATGTTTATAGTGGCACTTTGTGTAGGAGCAGAGAACTGAAAAGAAATTAATATTCATTGATTGGGGAATGGCTAAATAAATTTTGGTACAGAAATGTATTAAAATATTACTGTGTTGTAAGAAATGATTACTGTGAAGAATACAGGAAGGCAAGGAAAAGCTAAGAAAAGTGCAGCAAGTCAAACCAGGAAAACAATATACACAATGATTATAACAATGAAAACAAAAAGAATAACAAAAACATCAAAACTGAGTTCTGCATAATACTAATGATTAAGCTTGGCCTAAAAGAAAAGATATGATAATATAACCCCTCCCATATTTTGTAGAGGAGGGGAACTGTGGAATATGAAACACTGCATAGATGTTCAGATTTGGTTGATATGTTCATTTTGATATGATAGAATGATAGAATTATAACTAAGACAACTCAAGAAGTTTGTGACTGAGAAAGATTACCCCAAAACAGACTACTCTGTCATTATTTTGGCTCTTGACCTGTTCCACAAACTCTCCTCTTGTGTCTTACAAGTGTTCTGTGGCATGAGATGACAACATTGCTCTGCTTCTGACATTGTTGAGTTTCAATCAGTCAATTAATCATCAAGTATTTATTATGTGCTTACAAGTATATCAAGCACTATGCTAGGTGCTTGGGATGAAACAACCTTTGCTCTCAAGGAATTTATAATCTCTAACAGAAGACAACATTTATACATTTAATTATGTACAAAATATTTATAAAATAAATGTACTATTCTCTGCTGTACTTTTCCACTCTGGCTCCTAGATTATCTTACATAAATGCATCTTCTGAGTATGCTGTGTTTCTCTGGCCCTTGGCTCCTTTTATCCATCCTCTTTCTTTTAAATAAGATGTCTTTAAAACAGAGACATTACCAGAATGAATTAATCAGGACAATTGCTGGAGGGTAATGCTTCCACTTAAAATGCTTAGTGGATCACTGCTTTAGCATTTCACAGTCTCTGTTGGCTTGGACCATGCAAGGGGATTCTACTTCTTTGCACCATTCTCCTCCCAGCATCCTGATTTTTGCCTCCTGCTGACCATCAAGGAGACCCTGGACAGTCTTTCCCAGAAGAACTGAACCACTGTGGCCCATTCCCCATTTCCACCCTGGGTAAACTTATTACCTTGGTTGTACCTTCTAGAGTCATGTTCCAATCATGGAACTCATCTCACTGAGATTCAGTGATACCTATGAAGTCAAATTCAACTCCTTTCATTGGGAGCTCTAATTCATGTTGCTTGTAAGCCATTCTTTGTACATTTGTATTTAAATATCTGAATTCATCATTTTCTTTTACTGGTTCCTTTCTTGGGTTTTGCCTCTTACAAAACTTCTGAGAGTCTCTACCACTGTTTTTCTACAATGTAGCCACTCTCCGTACCATCTAGCTTGGTGACTAAATATGGGCAGTTTTCTTCTTCCCCCTTCATTTCTAGCTTAAAACCTGTTTGATTTGATTTGCAAGACTAGGTAAATGCATTCTGACTAGCCCTTGCAGGTGCCTTCCATTCCTGGTCAGGGGTTTGATAATCCTATGCTTCAGGTTACAGTTCTGAAATCTATATCCTTTTCTGAGATACTTAATTCTGTATTTCCCATGTCTGCCTTTTTCTTCTTGCTCCTGTAGGCAGCAATGATAGAAATCTATTGGATTCAAAGATCTCTGACCTTTTATTTCCTGATCCCGAAGTCAGTAATAACCTTCTTTCCAAAACTCTCATAGGACTTTGCTTCCCCCTCTGTTGTGTATTTGTTATGGAAAATTGTGTTTTTATCTTATTCTGATATTAGGCAGTGAGGTCCATGTCTTATTGTGTCTTATTCAAACTTTGCTTCAACCTCAGTGCTCATCATAGTCATCTGTTTACAATATGTATTGCATGGATTTTACAGGAGCAGCTACAAGGCTCAGTGGAGAGAGCTCAAAGACCAGAGTTAAATCCGGGCTCAGATGCTTCCTAGCTATGTGATCGTGGACGAATCATTAACCTTTCAAGCTTCCATTTCCTTCTCTGTAAAATGGGGATTATAATAACACATATTTCACAGGCTTTTTGTGAGGACCAAATGAGTTACCATACATAAAGCTCTTTGAAAACTTTAAACCACTATATAAATTCTGGGTTGTTGTTATTGTTAGCTGAAAGGTACAAGAGGTTAGCTAGTACGACCCTCTAATTTCTATAACTAAGGAAAAAAAAAAAAACTTTGGCCCAGGGTGGTTAAATCACTTTCGGGAGGCCACACCAATAACTCACAAGAACAGGATTAATTAATAAATTGCTAGAGAAATCCTCAGCTTTGTAAAAGACGACACATATCACAGGAGTCATCCTCCTGACTTCAAAGCCATCACTTCTAGTGCCTAGACACTTTCATTAGAACTTCTGAAGTCAAAGCCCCAGGAGGTCTTTGGGAAATGAAATTGAAAGAATGAAACCTAGTGGCAGGGCCATACATGTCCAGCAGAATGAGGAAGTAAAAATCTTAGGTAAATGAACCAGGCAAATATTGGACAAATGGGAGGCTTCTCTGCTTGGTCCAAGGTAAAGAAAGGCATGGAATGATGGAAGTGGTAAATGGATAGAATTTCATTAGGCAAACCCTTTCATCTGGATGATGCCACAGAAAAAGATTATCACCACAGGCCTGTAGGGTTGAATTTCTAATACAAAAAAAGCCATTTATGATTTGGTGATAAATTAATCTAAGGAAGTAATTAACTTTATCTGATGGAATCCGGCTTTCATGCGGCTATTTCTCTTTCATGTTGCAGGATCTCTTGGGAGGTCATATTGACAGAAGAGCAGCCAGATGCTGCTGTTATTAAACATATGATGGTAGCATTGAACTTAATGAACCAAAAATTATTTATGGACTTTTCACATGGAATTGAAATAAAATCCATTTTTAAAGACCCCTGCAGAAGTGGTCTGGGTCAACTTCATTAATTATGAAAATTCAAACTGGGAAAAACCTTTTTCTCCAATGAACAGAAGGCAGTGTGGTATAGTAGAAAGTTCACTGACCTGGGGAAGGCTAGAGGGGAATCAGAACCCTAGTGTAGGCTCTCCCACCAAACTGTCACATGACCTTGAGCAAGCTGTCTCCCCTTTCTGGGCCTGTGTTTCCTCTTTGTTAATAAAGGGGGTTGGGTTACATGATCTGTAAGGTCTAAACCTTTTGGCCCTATCATCTTATGAGCACTGAATTTGCAGTTCGAGTCCTGACCCTAATACTTATTACATATGTGCATTTCCTAGCAGCCTACTTCGCATTTCAGTCTCAACATCAGTAATGAAAGTGTTGGAGGTCGGGGCACTGGACTTGGACTCAGGAAGTCCTGGTTTCAAATCTCACTACAGACACTTATTAGCTGTATGATTCTGGGTAAATTGCTTAATCTCTCTGCCACTCAGTTTCTTCATCTGTAAAATGAGGATTTTGAATTAGATTGCTTCTAAGGTCCTTTCCAGCTCTAAATCTATTATCCTGTCATCTCCAAGATTATTTTCTGGTCCTAAATGCATAATACATACACAATACATACATAATATATTTATGCATTATGGGATATATATTATGTGATTATATATTGCATGTATGTGTATATATTTGTATACATGTGTATGTATACACACACATTCTATAATTCTGTTCCCTTGTACCTGTGAATCAGGTATCACAGGTTGAAATAATCTGGAACTATGTATCATTCATGCTTATTAGTACAGATTATCTACAACGCACACTGCATTCCCCAAGGAGGTGTTGGTCGATTCAGAAGAGACAGTATCTCCTGCCATCTCAGCATATCAGAAAATTAATTCAGGATTCCTGAGACATCGTCACAGTTCCTCTGGAGACTCCTGAAATCCACAGGGAGTGTCCCTATCATGTCTGATGCTCCCTGTTCCTTCCTCACATTAATAGATATCACATACTTTGCAAAATGAAGCAAATAAAAGCTTCCATGTCCCAGGGACACACAGACCTGATCAAAAGCTTGATCTCCCTGACTGGCAAGAGTCCAGGGGGACTAGGTTCCTATATCAGTGTGGTGTTAAAAGGAAAGAATAGTGTTAGACAGCAAACTGCCTATAGGTTGTTTCAAACAGGATGTTTCATAGGTTCTTCAAATTCAACATGTCCAAAACAGAACTTATCTTTTACCTTAAACCTGCTTTTCTTCTGAATTTCCTTCAAGGGAACCACCATCAATTGGAACCACAGTTACCCATGTTCTCAACCCTTTCTTTGTCCTCAATTCCTTATTCTTAATCATCCCACTTATCCAGTTAGTTGCCAAACCTTGTTTCTATCTAAACATTCCTTATGTCCATCACTGTCTTCGTGCATATAGCTACCATCCTAGTTCAGGCCCTTATCAACAGTAGGCTACATGGTCTATTTCACCAGCCTCCTATTTGGCGTCCTTGTCCCATCTCTCTCCTCTCTAATCCATTGACACAGTCACCAAAGTAACATTCCTAAAGTCCAGGTCTGACCATGTCCCTGCCCTCTTCAATTAATTGACCTGTTCCTTATTGCATCTAGTATCAAATAGAAATGCTTCTCACATTTACAGTACTTTACAACCAGACCCCAACCTGTCTTTCCCTCCTCACTACATATCACTCCCTTCACGCATTCACTACAATCTGGCCTATCTGGCTTCTTTCTCTTGTTCAAAAAATGGTGCTCAATCTCCCATTTCTGTGCCTTTGTACTGACTTTTCCTTTCCTAGAACATACTGCTTCCTCATCTCCAACGTTTAGAATCCCTAGTTCCTTTAAAGGTTTACCTCAAGTGCTACCTTTCACATGCTCCAGCTAGGAGTGATTTCCCCACCTCCATCTCCGCTGCCAAATTATTGTACATCTATTTTGTATTTATCTGTCTATATGCAGGTTATCTCCCCTGAGTAGATTATAAACTTCTCAAGGGCAGGACTATTTTCCTTTTCAGGTTGTATCAACAATATCAGCACAGTGCCTGACACATACTTGGTGCTTAATAAATGCTTGTTGTGGGTTGATTTATCAGAAAATCTGGGTTTGAAAGGCTGCTCTGTAACTTAATTACCTCAGTGACCTTGACCAAGTGTTTTCCCCTCTTTTTATGTCTGTTTTCTCCTCTGTAAAAGAGGGGCCATTAGATGATCTCTAAAAATCTCTTGCAACTCTAAATTTTGTGATCCCAGTAGCATCTATTTGTAATGCTTTGAGTTACTTGAAGAACTTCACAAATGCTCATATGAAAAGAATGAAGTCATGATTGGTCATCCTATTTCAGATGGGCAACAGAGCCAGATCAATTGTAGACTCTGAATTAGTGTTATCCAACTCTTATGCTTATAATCAGGAATCTATGATGATATCCTCAAATTCCTCCATCATCCTTTAAAGCCAGTAGAAATCATTGAAATAATGCAATTAGCCCCCTTTTGTGTTTTATAGAAAAGGAATGGGGGAGGGGCATGGAGTTCATGTGGCTTGACAAGATTAGGCAGCTAATGAGCAATAGAGCAGGAACAAGAGGGCCCTGCCTTGTGCTTCCTCCATGCTGCGGGGTCATTGGCTAGGTACCCCCAGGATATTCTCCAGAATGAACAGCAGTGACCCCTGTCATACCACTGAGCTCCATGGGAATATGTTGTCAATCTGCGATCCTGACCAAGTGATGCCACTGGGAGTTTAACCTCAGTGTGAAAAATGTGATTATAAATAGCCGCTGGTTTCTGCCATCTATGTAATGGCCTTAAAATGTATTCAGACATTTATACAATTTAATTAAAGTTTGCTTGTCAAGAAGATCATCAGAGGCAGTTCCAACAACAGCGACCTTATGTTAGAATTGTCAATGCTTGGTAATAGCTTTGGAAAAAAAACCCAACATTTTTTGTAAATATTTCTCATTTGCTCAAAGACCATGTGCTTCCCAAACCTCAGTGCCAGCCAGTGCACACCTACCATACATGCTATTTTGCAAAGGTGAAGAGATAGTAGACTGTATGGGAGGTTGCAGGTAGTTCTTTATTGTCCCTCTTTTAGAAATGAAATTGAGACTTAGAGATAATGACTTGCTCAAGGTCATAAAGCTACTAAGTGGCTCAATCAGAGCTTGAACCCAGGACTTACTGACTTGAATTCCAGTGTTCTTTCCACTCCTCATTTCACTGAAGCTCTGATCCTAGTGTTTTACAGCCTCTTCTGTGTATCATTACTCAGTTTATTTAATAGGTTCAACTTCAAAGTAGGTCAGAGATGTTATTTTCATGAATAGGTCATTAGTATTCTTAAGCAAGAACACATTTTTAAAACCCAGAGAGTATCTGCTGTGCCCATGAAATGTTATGTTTCTTACCATTTTGCTAAGCCATGTCAAATTCTTTTATACCGTGAAGCTCTTTGTGGGAACCCCATAGGCTGGGAGGCTCTTCAGATGGTGCCCAGCTCAATGGGAATGGACAGAGAGCAGGAAAAGTGTTGGGGAAAAAAGCCCTGGGAGCTCCACATGGGGTGGAGAGAAAGGAAAGGGTAGGTGACTTTTCAGGACTTTTTAAACTTACAGTCATGGTGAAATGAGGCTAATATTCCATTTTGTCAGAAATGCCCCTCTGAGGAGTTCTAAAGGCTAGTTTGCAAAGGCCTTTCAGACTACATCAAGGGATCAACAGTATTTTTGTGACTTAAATGCTGTAATAAATCCATCCCCAAATCAAGTTGGTTTATAATGAAAATGTAGTCCAAACCAGGATCCTGACAGTTTACTGGATTCACATTTCCCTTATGATTGACATCAAAAGATGCCAAGTTTGAAGAATCTTATAGGGTCTGGATCTTGATCTAATGTTGACATCTTTAATTCACTTATTCCCTCCTCACCTTCCTATATCACAACATCTTTGTAGAGAAAGTACTTTTTTGAGGAGATGGTGAGGGAGCAGATTTGTGATTACATTTGTATAGAGAACTTCCAATGAGGAAAACACAGGCTTTACTTTGCTCTGCAACTGATAATCTCAGAGTTAGTTATTTGAGCCACTGAGAGTTTAAATGAACTAGCCAAGGTTGCTTAGTAAGTATGTGTCAGAGGTGAGACTGAACCCAGAACTTTCTAACTCCAAGGCTAGCTTTCCAGACACCATGTTGCCTTTCTCCATTTTGCAGGTCAATCAAAAAGCATTTATTAAGCTTCTGCTTTTTACCAGAAACTAAGCAAGGTACTGGGGATAAAAGTATGAAGAGTGAAACAATCCCTACTTGTAAACCCTTACATTTTACTGGGGGAGACAGAAAGTGTGTATTTAAATGTATTCATCATACATATAAGCGTGTTACATATATCATTTATTTACATATATAATATATTACAAATATAAAAGTGTACACAAAGAAATTACATTCAAGGTAGTTGAGGAGAGAAGGGACTAGTAGTTTTGAATATCAGGAAAGGTTTCATGTAGAATATGGTGCTTGATCTATGTCTTAAAGGAAGAGAGGAACCCAATGAAGCAGAAGTAAGGAGGGAAGGCATTTCAGTGATGTGGGATGGCCAGTGTAAAGGAGCAGAAGATGGAGTATCACGTGTATAGAGCAGAGAGAAGGCCAATGTGACCACATTATAGAATACAAGGAGGGGAGAAATATCCAATGAAGCTGAAAAGATGGATTGGGGTCACATTGTGAAGGGCTGTAAAAACCAAACAGCATACTTTATACTTTAACATAGAGGCACTAGGGAGCTATTGGAGTTGCATCATGATTAGATTTGCACTGTAGGAAAATGACTTTGGCAGCCACGTGGAGGATGGTTTCTAGTTGAGAAGGACTTAAGGGAGAGTGACCAATTAGGAGGCTATTGCCATAGTACGGGTGAAAAGTGAAGAAGGCCTAAACTAAAGTGATAGGTGAATGAATAGAAAAAAGGGATTGCGTGGTGAAATATTATGGAGTTAGGTACAAGATCTGGCAATGGATTAGAGATGTGGGGAGAAAAAGAGTGAGGAGTCCAGACAGGATAGTTCCAAGGTTGTGATCTTGGGAAACTAGAAGGATAGTAGTACCTTCAATAGAAATAGGGAAACTTGGAAAAGGGGTGAATTCGAGGGAAAATGAGTCTAGTTTTGGTCATGTTGAGTTTGAGACACTTCTAAGACATTCAGGTTGAAACGCCAAATAGACAGTTTGTGGGCCAGAGGATCATGTCAGAAATTGGGGCTGGTTATCTCTGTGCGTGTGTATATATATATAAAGAGAAATTTTATGTGTGTATATCTATAGATCTATCTCTGCATCTCTAGATACAGATATACATACATATGAATATTATACACATATAAACATAGGCATGTGATGTGTATAATGCATATTTATATAAACATACACACTTACATAAAGTGAGTCATTTGCATAGAGATCATAATCAGGCCCATGGGAACTGTTGAAGTTACAAAGAGAGTATAGACAGAAAAAGAGAAGAGATAAAGGATAGAACCTTGGGGAACACTACCGATAGCTGGTATGATATGGATGTTGATCCAGCAAAGGAGACTGAGAAGAAGCAGTCAGACGGGTAGGAGGAGGATGCAGGAGAGAAGAGTGTAATAAAGATCCACAGTGGGGTGATTATCCAAAAGCATAGTTGGTCAGTGGTGTCAGATGCAGCAGATCAGTAAAGAAGAATGACAATTGAAAAAGACTGTCAGATTTTGCAGTTAGAGATTGATAACTTTTGGGCAGCTAGGTGATACAGTGGGTAGAATGCTGGTCCTGGAGTCAGAAAGACTCATCTCTGGGCAAGTCACTTAATGCTGTTTGCCTCAGTTTCCTCATCTGTAAAATGAACTGGAGAAGGAAATGGCAAACCACTCCAGTATCTTTGCCAAGAAAACTCCAAATGGGGTCACAAAGAGTTGGACACGACTGAAACAACAGAAACAAACCAAAGAAAACTTTGGAGAACAGTTTCAACTGAGTGATGAAGATTGAAGCCAGATTGTAAAGAGTTGAGGAAGGGATGAGAGGAGAGGAAGGCAAGGTAATATGTGTAGACAACTTTTTCAAGGAGTTTGGCAGAGAAAGGAATGCCTGATATAGGACAATATCTTAAGGGAATGGTAGGTTCTAGTAAAGGTATTTTTTAAAGAAGTGAGAGTTTTGGATATGTATGAAGGCAGTAGGGGAAAATCAGTTGATAAGGGAGAGGATGATGATTTGTAAGAGAGGGGGGATGGTTGGCGATACAATCTGCCGGAGAAAATATGAAGGGATGGGGTCAAGTGCACATATAGAAGAGTTAGCCTTGGTGAGGAGAAAGGCCACTTTTATGTTAGAGACTTGGAAGAAGGAGAGAGAGGGAGATGATAACAAGGGATTTTGAGTTGAAAAAAACCAGGAAAGGGTAGAGTGGAAGTCATGTTGAATGACTTCACTTTTCTCAGTAAAGTGAGGCTCCAAGTCCTCACCTGAGAGGAAGGAAGATGTGTGGGATGTTTGCAAAGGGAAGAGAAGATTTACAATGGCTTCTGTGAGGACTGGAATAGGGAATCAATTAGGGAGGACGAATACAGATGAGGAAAGTGAGACTCATAGTGGTTAGGTCATTTGCTGTGGTCCCACAGGTAGTAAATATCAGAGACAGGACCTGAATCCAGATCTTCCTTATTCCAAGGCCAGTTTTCTGTATCTAGTTGGCCATGCAGCCTCTCGTACTTTGTTAATTTTGGAGCATTATAGAAATATGAGAGTTTTTAAAAAATACTTGATTCATTCAATGTTTTTGCACACTTGTTATATGTAAGATCCTGTGTTTATATAGATGAAGAAGACATATAAATTCACATAGTCCTTTTCTTCAAGGTGCTTAGAATCAGACATTAAAGTTGGAATGGGCCTTGGAGGCCACTTAGTCCAAGACTTTCGTTTTCTGGATGAGGAACTGAGGCCGAAAAATGTAAATTATTTGCCTAGGGTGACAGAGCTATTAAGTGTCTGAGGTAGTGCTTGAACCTGAGTCTTGCTGATTTCAAGTCTACTACTCTCTCTGCTGTGCTATCATATGCTCAGAGAGAAGATAAGACACATTTGCAATTATAATCCAAGGCAGGATCTTGTGATGCCACAAAAGAAATATAAAAAGAGGAGGAAGAAATCATTTTTGGCTGGAAAGCTTCACAGAGGAGTTACAATTTAAGTGTTTTTCAATTTGACCTAATAATATGATTTTTATGAATGGCATTGATCTTGATGAAGCTGCTAACATTGTGAGTGGGATGGTAGAAGGGTAGCTTCACAGTGATGTTAAAAAAGTACAGATAGGATTTAGTGAAACAAGGTACTTAGATGCTTTCCCCAAGCTGAGAATGCTGTGGACTATAATCCTAATTCTGTGGGTGTGATATGGAGCTTAGATAAATTGTCCCTTTATGAAGAAATGTTAATGGCCTACTCTCAGTTGCCGAGTTTCAGTTTGTTGTTGTTGCTGTTGTTGTTGTTTCTGTAATGGGTGGAGATACCTTCTGACCAGTCCATTCGCCTTTTCCTACTTGGTCCACCACAACTAACAGTTCATAGTTGTGAGATGGTTGACTGGGATGAACCCTGGTCAGGTAAAATTTAATGATTCTCTCTGTTCTTTAACCAAAAATAGAGTTCCTAGAGCTGAGGAACAGAAGTAATTAATAGCCTAGTTTTTTATCAGGAGCATGATGTAGTGATAATCATATTGAACAAAGAATGCTCCTGAATAAATGAGGATACAAACTGTAGTTAGTCTGGAACCTATTACAGTTATCTAAGTGTAGTGATAGCTAGGTGGCGACATAGTGCACAGAGCGCCAGGCCGGAGTTAAGAAGATTTATCTTCCTGAGTTCAAATCTGGTCTCAGACACTTACCGGCTGTGTGACCCTGGGCAAAAAAAAAAAAAAATAAAAAAAAAAAATCACTGTTTGCCTCAGTTTCCTCATCTGTAAAATGAGCTAGAGAAGGAAGGAAATGACAATCTATTCTAGTATCTTTATCAAGAAAACCCCAAATGGGGTCACGAAGAGTTAGACATGACTGAAGAGACTGAACAAGTATTAGTGAAATGCAGTACGTACAGAGATTTGAATTTGCTTTGATATCTAATAGAATTGATCATCTCCTCAAATCCAGAGAGGTGCTCCATCTGGGGCCCTGCACTCCAAGTCTCTTCTTGTTGGTTACCACAGCTTTTGAATTTGCTCTTTCCAGTGTTTGATACAACCTTCTGAGTGCAATTTAGAGGAGGGAAGGAAGGAAAGCCTCATAGTGGTTCTAGAACACTAAACCCAGGCCAGAGAAGCTGCATTGCCACTTTTTCAAATTGAGGTATCATGAGCAAATTGTTTTCCCTTTCTGGCCTTCAGGCTCCCCATCTGCAGACTGTTAGATTGGAATAAATGATATTTGAGTTCCCTAGCTCAAAAAATGAATTTAAGCTTTCCACTTTCCTTGTTTAAATGAATTGGTCTTACTTATAGAAGGAAGAGGTGGTTGGTGGTACCTTTATGGAGACCAGGAACCCCTATGTTAACCCAGATAATTCTGCTGAAATAAGAGATTTACTTCTTTTAAAAGCTATAAGTAATCCTAAGAGAGTTAACAGATTGCTAGTGCAAATTAGTTTAATCAGATTGCCTTCTTGTTAATAGCTGGATGAGTTCTGTTGTTTGGAGGTCATGCGGTTTTGGATGGGGAGAGGTACCAGGAAGGCAGGATAATTTTCCAGCTTGGCATGGGCTAGGGAGATCTGTGCTGAGTTAGAAACTATGGTAAAAGGAGTCACTGGGGAGAATGAGGGCCCTGGGACCTGGAAGATAGGAGAGAAGGGATTCCTGGATAAGCAGGAGGGGCCCAGAGAGAAAGCAGGGTATTGAAGACAGATTTGACCTATTTTAGCCTTGCTTAAGGTTTACCCTGCATGTAAGGCCATGTGGTAGCTACTTTAATCAGGCAATCTATTAGAAAAATAGCTTGAGATCTTCCAGAACTTAATGTAATTCAACAACAGAAATTATTAGGTGACCAGAATTCACAAGGACCTCACAATTCAAATCTTTGCACCCCTTCAGCTCACCATTCCTTGGAACAAGACACTAATTAGAGACAATCACATGTGGCCCCAGTCTGCTCAGTCCATTTTCCACTGTGACTTGATCATAAACTTCCAGAGGTCCCCAATGACAATGAAGCTTCAGTAACAAGGCCACTGGTGAGCTTTGCTACTACTCTCTTTTCGGTGGCCAGAAGCAGATGAGACCATTGTCCTGGAGAGCCATGGCTTACTGGGCAGAGAAAAGGAACTTTAAAACTTTTCTTGATACAGTGGAAACAGCATTGGCTTGGGAGTCAGAGGAACTAGGCTCAATTTCCTTTTTTAGTTCTTTTTTTTTTTTTAAGGCAATTGGGGTTAAGTGACTTGCCCAGAGTCACACAGCTAGTAAGTGTCAAGTGATGGTCTGAGGCAGGATTTGAACTCAGATCCTCCTGACTTCAGGGCCAGTGCTCTATCTACTTTTAGTTCTTTTTTAAAAAGTGATTTTATTTTTTCCCAATTACATGTAAAATAATTTTTAATATTAATTTTTTTAAACTTTGAGTTCCAATTTCTCTCCCTTCCTCCTCTCCCCTCGCTGTTCCCTGAGATGGTAAGCATTTTTATATAGGTTACACATATGCAATTATGCAAAACATATTTCCATACTAGTCATGTTGTGAAAGAAGACTGAGACCCCTCCCCCCAAAAAACATGAAAAAATACAGAAATTGAAAAATGGTATGCTTTCATCTGCATTCAGACTCCATTAGTTCTTTCTCTGAATATGAATAGCATTTTGCTTCGTGAGTCCTTTGGAATTGTTTCGGATCATTGTACTGCTGAGAGTAGCTAAGTTATTCACAGCTGATCCTTGTATAGGATTACTGTTAATGTGTATGATGTTATCCTGGTTCTGCTTATTTCACTTTGCATTAGTTCATTTAAGTCTTTCCAGGTTTTTCTAAACTCAGACTAGGCTTGATTTCTGGCCCTTACATTTAATACCTGTCTGATACTGGACAAATTACCTAACCTTTCTGGGCCTCAGTTGACTCATCTGTGCAACGAGGGCAATGAACTAGAGAACCTTTAAATTCCTGTCTGAATCTAAATCTCTCTATCTATGAAGTCATAGACCTGCCTTGACTTTGCTTTGCTAGGGCTTCTGTACTTCTGAATTATTATTTGCCTGTCCTGTGGTGGTCTCATTCTCAGGCCACCTACCAATATCTGCTTGGTTATGTGAAGCAAGAGCAGAAGGAGGGCACTGGGAACAAATTGGGACCAGGAAAGACCAAAGGAGGAAGATAGGAGATAGCAAGAGGTAGCAGGCAGAATGTCGGGATTGGGTAGAAGTTAGGCAGGAGGAAGGAGGAAGGGAGGGAGGGAGAAAGAGGATGGAGGGGGAGGGGGGAGAGGGGGGATGGGGGAGGGGGAGAGAGGGGGATGGGGGAGGGGGAGGGGGGAGGGGGGGAGAGAGAGAAGGAAAAACAGAATAAGGGAGAGAGAGACAGAAGGAAGAGCATTTATTTCCTCCTATGTGCCAGGCTCCATACTAAGCATTCTCTGGTGGCATTTAGAGGAACCTGTGATATAATTTGAACCCTGCTATTTCTGTGATCTCAGTCAAGTCATTTCTCTTTGGACCTGAGTTTTACTGTCTGTAAAATTTCAAAACAGAACTGTGTGATCTCCAAGGCTCGTCCCAGCTCTATGCCCAATGATAGTTCGTGTGGCTCATTTATGTAGCGCTTAAACGTTTGCACGAAATTTTACCTAGATTGTCTTGTTTGATGTTCATAACAACCTTGTGAGGTAGGTGCTATTTGTTATCCTTTTTTTACAGGTATATTTGCCTGAGGGAGACTTTGGTGAGCTTGCAGTATGGAAAGGGGAGAAGAGGAGGGTAAGAGAGTAGAGAGTCAACTAGGGAAATAGGAAAGAGAGGAGAAAGTGGGGGGGAGGCGACTTTAGTTAGAAAGAGTGCTGGATTTGAACCAGGGTTTAAATTCCAGCTTTGCTTCTTATAAGCTGTGTGACCTTGAGAGAAATCACTTAACCTGCTTGAGCCTCAGTTTCTCTTTCTGTAAAATGAGGGGATTGAGCTATATGATCCCTAAAGTCCCTTCAAGCTCAATCCTATTATCCCTAAGACCAAGGAAGGAGAAAGTAACCTTGGGGACCAGGGACAAGAGAAAGAAAACAGGAATGACTTAGAAAGAAAACAGCAAGCTGCGGGTGAAGTGGGGCGGGACAGAGTAGGGAAGAGGAGTTTAATATTTCAGTTTTCTTGAACAAAGCAAGAAATCCTCCCATAAACCCTTTGCCGACCTGGCAGGTTGCTATGGATTATGATGCTTAATCAGTACCAACCCCCCCTCCCCTGCTGTGCTGAGCGGTCTGAAGCCCCACTCCCTTGCCATCCCAGCAGCTTAAGGTCTAATGATGCTTTTAAATTTTTTCCCGTACAAACAGGGATAGGCCAGGAAGCAAAACTTGTGCCATAACGATATCTATCAAACATCAGCATCATCCTTCTCTCCCTCCTTGTGAGCCAGTAACGTAGCAACTGATGAAGGCTGCTTGAACTCGAGTTGCCCTGAAATTACATGTTTGGCAGGCTAGAATATTTTCTTTTCTTTCTCCCACCCCCTGTTTCTTTCTCTTCTTTTTTCCCCCCTTTCTTCCTCTCCCTTGTTCTGGTTCTGTTGAGGTGGCTGATGCTTCCCCCTGTCTGCTAGCTGAGTTGGAGGCGCCAGTCCCTGTAGGGGATTAGTGGTCTCTTCATGCAGAAAGTGGAAATTGATTTAATAGCACATGATAGATGAGCTGAAGAAGTTTGCGGTGTTAAGACCATGAGGTGAAACTGAAGCTGTGCCAAATTTGGGATTAACAGATCGAGTTTGGAAAGAGGAGTGAGCGAGGGCATGTGTGAGCAGGAGAAGCAGGGGATAGTAGGAGGAGGAGGGGAAGAAGAAGAGACTGGTTCTAGTCCTAGCTCAGTCCCTGTATGATCTTGAAGAGGTCACTTCTGCTCCAGGGGCTTATTCTTCCCATCTGTAAAATTAGAGAGTTGGATTTGATCATAAAGGTCTGTGGGACTTTAGAATAATCTTTTTTCTATGGTAAAGATGCTCTGCGTATCCAATGTGTGCTCTTTTGAACATCGAAATCATATTGCTGGCCTATTATTAGGACCAGGGTAGAGTGGTGCATAGGCCATGGCCAAGGCTGAGGGGCTAAAGTGAATGAGATTTAGGGCAAATAAGTGTAATGTGGTGGAAAGAACTCTCTACCCAGAGTTCAAGCTCAGCTCAAGTAACAAGGAGATCTACCATTTAACTAGCAGTGACATTGGGCAGGTCACTGCCACCCATATTCCACTTCTCTGGGCTTCAATCTCCTTTGTAAAATGAGGAGGTTGGGCTGGATAATTTTGATAGTGCCTACCAGATTTGGGATTTTGTGGTTTTGTAGCAGCATCAGCCATAGGTATGGCCATACAGGCAGGAGTGGTGATTCAGGAGAATCTTAACTGGATTAGGATGACCTGAGGTCTGACTCAGGGCCAACATCTAAGAAGGCATTCTTCCGCTCCAGTTTGCTACATTCTGGCGTTCCATATCCCCATGGTCTGTGGTCCTCTATTGACTCTGCATCTCCACACCCCTCAACCACCATGTGGATTGGAAGCATGAGGAATTTGGTCCCTGAAGGAGGCAAGGGAGCAAGGTCAGTGGTAGTAGAATTTGACAAAGGAAAGAAGAAAAAGGTTATTTCTTCTTCCATTGTGACCACAGTAGCCCAAACATCAAAAATGGTTAAGGGGAAAGGGTAGGACTTAGGAGATATCAAAGGAGCATGGTTGAAGGTACTAGGGGTCAGGGGAGAAAAGGATTAGCCTGGGTTACCTCTTCTCCCTTCAATAGGTACCTGTGGCAAGACAGACTCCATCTGTCTCATCACTCCCACCATCAAACAACTATGAGATCAAGTCTGCTTCCTTATCTGGATTTCTCCAAGGGCTGAAGTTCCTGGTTATGGCACTATAGATCTAGGTGATTCACAAAGAAATACACCAGAAGGCTAGGCAGTCCAGGGAAGAGTAAGGGATCAGGATCCAAAAATTTAGAAGATAGCAGGACAGAAATGCTGGTCAAAGAGTAGAAACTGAGTAGAGTCAGAGGAACAAGGCTAGGGACCCAAGGGCTCCACAGGAAATCTTCCACAGCTTCAGAGTTGTATCTGTAGTTTATCTCTCTGACCAGATTCCTTTAGTTTGGGGGTACCTCCAGGTTCTCAGTCCCTTTGCTGTGGGGGAGTGGACAGAGAGATGGGGTTGGAGTCAGGAAGATATGAGTTCAAATCCAGCCCCAGACACTTCCTTAGCTGTGTGACCCTGGACAAGTCACTTAACCTGACTCATTTTCCTCAGCTGTAAAATGGAGGAATAATAACGCATCTACTTCCCAGGGTTGTTGTGAGGATCAAATGAAATAATATTTGTACAGTGCTTGACTCAGTCCCTAGCACATAGTAGATAATAAATGCTTGGTCCTTTCTTCTCTTTAATTTCACCAGAGTCACTTCATGGCTGCCCTCAGCCTCTAGCAGATGGGGGTCGCTCAAAGCAATACTGGTTTTGAAATAGGATTTCTACAAAATCAAGGATCCCTGTCTTCTTCATTGTAAAACATTTCTGCATGACATCTGAGGACATATTCTGTTCCGGTAATAAACTTCACAATTAGGGCCAAGTGACTTCCATTTCATTTACACTGGGAAATGAGATACAATTGTGCCAATCCATCGTTATCTTCTACTTTATTAAAGAGTGAATGCATCCCCTGAAGGTATGAGGGAATTCATACCATAACATTTAAAAGACAAAGAGTAGGAGTCTAATGAAACAGAAGACCACATGCACTCCTGCTTCCCTTCTCCCATTTATCCCTCCACCTGTCCAGCCAAGGAGGGGTCTACATGTGCCAGTGATTATGGTAAGATAGTCTTCATCTTGGGGTAGAAGGAAAGCATTGAAATTGTAGGGAAACAAATAGAAAGTGAAAGCTTGGCTGAGATGATATTAGGGTTTCACTGAAGTATGAATGCCAGAAGCTGAGATAAATAGGGAAAACTGGTATTCTTTCCACTATGATATCTACCTTATTTTTCTTGTTATTGTTATATAAGTAATGTATAAATTAGATCCCCTGCTTTGAAAGAGCTTAGGCTCTAGCTAGGGAAACAACATTACAACACCTGGGAAAGATTACTAACAACCCAAGGCCTTACATAATGTGTTAAATGAATTGTAGTTGCAACAAGATTCAAGAGGAAGGACGGGTCACCAGGTACTGGGACATTATGGAGGAGTTCTCGAACGAAATGGAACTTGTGCTGGGCCTTGAAAAGTGGATCAGATTTGGACAAGCCTAGTGGAGGACTTTCAATGAGGGGGTCAAAATGAGTAAAGATACAAAGACAGGATCAACTAAGGTAGGTTTTAGAGGCAATGGGGTAAGCCAGTCTGGTGGTTTTGGAAGATTTAGTAGCAGTTAACCTCCTTGAAGGCAGGGGTTATTTTAATTTTGTTTTTGCACCCCCAATGCCTTGCCTAATGCCTTTCCTCTTTGTAGGTGTTTAATAACTGGATTGGATTTGATTCATGTTGGAGAGCCCTGGAAAAAATAAGACAATTTCACTTTATCCTTTAGGCAACTGGAAACCACAGATAATTTGTTAGCAGGGAAATGGCAAGGCCTGAGCTAAGTATTAAGAAGGTGAATTTGGCTGTGTGTCTAGGCTGTATTGGGGGAGAGAGAGCCTACAGACAGGGAAGTCAGGAATGGGTTGATGGGAATATAAAAGGAAAAGGCAGATTAAAGAGATATTTAAAGGGGAAGGATTTACAGGATTTTGTGGCTAACCGGATAGGGGTGATGGGGGAGGGAGAAGAGTCAGAGATGATTGAGGCAGTGTGGTGTAGTATGTAGAGTACTAGGCTTTGGAGCCAGAAAAACTTGGCTTCATATACCACTTCTTACAAGTCATTTAAACTTTTAGCTTCATTTTCTGCATCTGTAAAATGTGTGTGTTTCAGGGAAGGAGGCGGGACAGGGTAGATTTAATGACTTAAGATCCCTTCCAGCTGTAAATCTAGGTTTTGGGCCTGGGTGAAGGGGAGAAGGGTGATACTACTGACAGAGATGTCTTACAGTCTAGTACATTTGGGGAGAGAAAAAATGCTAAGTTTAATTTTAGATGTGTTGAGTTGAAATGCTCATGGGATGTTCAAGAAGAAAGAAACAACAGATGGTTAGAATATAGGACTAGACTGTAAGAGAGAAGTTGAGGACCATAGATATGGTTTGTGAGTCATGTGCCTAAAGGTAATGATGAAGGTAAAGATGAAAGCGGATGAGATCACTGTTAGGCAAAAAACAGAACAGAAGTCTAAGAACTGTTTCTTAGGGAATACTGGCACACAGGGTGTCATACATGCTAGGCAATTAGAAATATCGAATCACATAGAACTGAGGGACAAGATGCAGCAGCAAAGGGGAAAGAGAAGAAGCCTTTGGAGAGGAAGGAGAAGAACTAAGATAGCAATATCACAGAGGTTAAGGGAAGAGAGAATATTAAAGAGGGGATAATCAACAATAACAGAGTTCAAGGCAAATGAAGGTGGAGGAAGGAGGGAGCCAGTCTTTTTGAGCGCCTTCTATGTGCCAGTCACTGTGCTTAGCATTATAAAAATTTTTCTCATTTGATCTCATTGATTAGGAAGAAAGACCATTGGATTATTGATTGGCAAGCAGGTCACTCATGACCTCCAAGACTGAAGTTTAAGTAGATTGGTGAAGATAAATCAGGTTCAGGGGACCAAAGAATCAATGGACTGGTATTGTTATGGAAGAAACAAGTATAGACTCCTTGGTAGTGAAAAGAAGAGAAATAGGATAGTAGCTTGAGGGGCAGGAGATTGAAGTAGGGCTTTTTAATGGTGGGGAAGCCTGTGATCTTTAAAAACAAAAGAGAGAAAGACATTGAAGATGCTAGAGAGAAAGGGGTATAATGAAGATAGTGAGATTAAGGGGCTGAGTTTGGAGACAGGAAAAGAAAGGATCCTAATAGTTCATATTTCCATAGATAAGGCTGACAAAATGTTTTCTTGATACCTACTCTAAGGTAATTAGTACAAATATTATTTTCCCATTTTATTGCTGAGATTGCTGAGACACAGAGAAACAGGGTGACTTTACCAGGGTGATGTAGTTATGGGAGCTGGGGTACAAACTGGAGTTTCCTGTCTCCATATGACTTTTTCCTTAAGGCCCCACAATAGACCAAGAATCAGATATCCTGGGTTCTAGACCTCAGATAAGCATTTATAGCCATGATAGAATGTCATTTAATATTTCTATGTTTGGGTTTGATCAACTGTAAAATGGACTTGAAAGTCCCTTTCCTGTTCACCTCATAGTTATTGCCAGAGTCATATGAGATTATCTGGGCAAAATGGCTTTTGGGAAAAAGTGGCGAAGTGCTATGGGGGTGAGGAGTGGGGAGGGAATAAACATTTATGAAGTGCTTACTACGTTCCAGGAACTGTGCTAAGGCCTTTAAAACTATTATCTTATTTGATCCTTGCAACAATCCTGGGAGGTAGATGCTATCATTATTCCCCTTTTGCAGTTGAGGAAACTGAGGTAGGCAGAGATTAAATGGCTTGCCCAAGGTCACACAGCTAGTAAATTTCTGAGGTTGGCTTTGAACTCATTTCTTTGACTCCAGGCCCAACACTCTATCCACTGTACCTAGCTGTCTCCCATATAAACTTGGGTTCTTGTGATGGTGGTTCTAAAGCTGTCCTTGTGCAAATGTTAATGTTCAGAGGCTTTATCAAAGGCCATTTGTCTTCATTATGAGTTTTTTTTTATTTTTCATTTTAATTATGATTCTGTGTACTTAGAATCAGGATTCTTGTTATTGGATCCTGGAAAACATAGTATACCATTGGACTAGGAGCACGGAAAACCTGATTCCTCATCCTGACCCTGCTGTTAACTTCCTGTGTGATCCTGAGCAAGTCTATTAGCCTCTCTGAGTCTCGTTTTCATCATTTATAAAATGAACGGGTTGGACTAGGTGAGCTTTCTTTAAGGTCCCTTCCACATTTTACATTCTATGATCTTAGCCCTGATTCTGATACTAACTTGCAGTGTGACCTCAGACAAACCACTTCCCTCTTTAGGTCTTAGTTTCCCTGTATGTAAAATGAAGGAGCTAGACAAGAGTTCTTTGAGATCTCCTCTGACTTAAACATTCTCTGACTCTAGAAGTCTAGGACTTAACAGGCAATAATGTTTACCTCTTTACTTATAGAATGATTCTGGCCTCACTCAGATTGTCATGTGGTCATTTTAACAAAGATTTTTTTTTTTAAAGAAGAAAAAGCTGTACCCCCACAGCAAACAAATAAAAACCACAGCAGTTATGTCTGACAGATTCATGATACTCCACCCCCCGTAGTCCCCCGCTGTTGGAATGAAGAAGAGAAGGTGCATTTTCTCATCTCTTCACTGAGGCCACATTGCCTGATCTTTACAGTTAAATCTCTTTCAGTTTCATTTCCTTGGCCTTTCCATTTATATTATTATAGTCATTGTAGGTATTGCTTTCCTGTTCTGCTCACTTTACTTTGTATCACTTCATATAATTATTCCCAATTTTCTTTGGATTCTTCACATCTATAATTTCTTATGACAGAGTAATTTTAAAAATTCACTTAGATTTGTATGCTGTAATTTGGCCCCTGATCAATAAACACCTACTTTGTTTCCATTTCCTTGCTATGGCAAAAATCATCTTGTACTATTTACACGTACACACATTCACACACACACACACACACACACACATACACACACAGAGAGAGAGAGAGAGAGAGAGAGAGAGAGAGAAAGATTAGAGTCAGCTAGAAACTAGTTAAAATAATTAACAACTTTAGTAAAGTTACAGAAAATAAAATAAATCCACAAAAATCATTGGCATTTCTATATATTACCAACAAAATCCAGCAGGAAGACATAGAAAGAGAAATTCCATTTAAAATAACTGCAGATAATGTAAAATACTTGGGAGTCTACCTGCCAAGACAAACATAGGAACTATATGAATACTATTGTAAAACACTTTTTACACAAATAAAGATTAAATAAATATAATAAATATTTAAATAATTGGAGAAAGATTCATTGCTCACATGTGTAGACCTAGCCAATATAATAAAAACGACAATACTACCTAAATTGATTTACTTATTCAGTGCTATTGAAGAATTAATTTCTAGAACTAGAAAAAATAACAATATTCATCTGTAGGAAAAAAGTTCAACAATATCATGATGTGGGGCAGCTAGGTAGCACAATGGATAGAGCTCTGGCCTTGGAGTCAGAAGGATCTGAGTTCAAATCTGGCCTCAGACACTTGATACTTACTAGTTGTGTGATCCTGGGCAAGTCACTTAACCCAAATTGCCTCACTGAAAAGCAAAAAAAAAATCACAATGAAAGAAATGTGAAAAGGGTGGCCTAGCACAACCAGATCTCAAACTATGCTGCAAAGTGTTAATCATTGAAACAATTCGGTACTGGATAAGAACTAGCAAGGTTGATCAATGGAATAGATTAAGTATACAATATACAGAAGCAAATGAACACAGTAACCTAATGTTTGATAAACCCAAAGATCCTAGCTATTTGGGCAAAAATTCACTGCTTGACAAAAACCACTGGGAAAATTGGAAAGTAGTTTAGCAGAAACTAGGTATAGACCAACATCTTACACCATATACCAAGATAAGTTCAGAATGGGTACATGGTTTAGCAAAAAGGGTGATATAATAAGCAAATTAGGGAATCATGAGAAATTACTTTTTTAATCTATGTGGATAGGGGAAGAGTTTATGACCAAACAAGAGACAGAGAGGTTCACAGGAGGTAAAATAGATAATTTTGATGACATAACATTTTAAAAGTTTTTACACAAACAAAACCAATGCAGCTAAAATCAGAATAAAAAGCAGGAAACTTCTCTGATTAAAACCTCATTTTTCAAATATATAGAGAACTGAGCTAAATTTATAAAAATAAGTCATTACCCAATTGATAAATGGTCACAGGATATAAATAGGCACTTTTTAGAGGAAGAAATCAAAGCTATAAATAGTCAGGTGAAAAAATACTTGAAATCACTAATAATTAGAGAAGTACAAGTTTAAAAAAAACTCTGAAATACTGCAATATAGCCATCAGATTGATTATTATGAAAGAAAAGGAAAATGACATGCTGGAGAGGATATTGAAAAATAGCTACACTAAAGCACTGTTGGTGGCACTGTGAACTAGTCTAGCCATTCTGAAGAATAATCTGCAGCTATGTGCAAAGGGTTATAAAATTTTGGTTACCCTTTGACCACAAAATACTGCTACTAGGTCTGTATCCTGAAAACATCAAAGAAAAAGGAAAAGGGCCCATATATACAAAAATATTTATAGCAGCTTTGTGGTGGTAAAGAATTGGAAACTTAGGGAATGTCCTTCAATTGGGCAATGGTCGAACAAGTTATAGTTTATGAATATGATGAAATATTATTGTGCTGTTGCTGTTTGTCCTACTCGAAGGTTCTTGAAGAGGTCCATGTCATTAGAGAGATGATGTCAAAATTATGAAGGGAATGGCTTCAGAAAAAACCTGGGAAAACTTAAATTGAACCAGGAGAACAACGTACACAGTAACAGCAATATTGTAAAAATAATCAGCTATGAAAGACAGTAACTTTGATCAGTACAATGATACACCTTAATTCCGAACAACTCATAAGAAATGCTATCTGAGGGGCAACTAAGTGGTGCAGTGGATAGAGGACTGGCACTGGAGTCAGGAGGACCTGAGTTCAATCTGGTCTCAGATCAGATACTTGACCCTAGCTGAGTGACCCTGGGCAAGTCACTTAACCCCAATTGCCTCGCTAAAAAAAATGCTATCTGCCTCTAAATGGAGAACTGATGGTCTCAGAGTTCAGATTAAAGTATATATTTTTCTCTTTCTTCATTTTCTTTGCTTTTGGGGGGATGGGTTAATATAGAAATATGTTTCATGTGATTTCTTATGTATGAAGAGATAAATTTCTTGCCTTCTTAATGGGGCGTGAGGGGAAGAGAGTGATAATTTGGAAATTAAAAATAAAAAATAAAATTAAAAAATATATGGAGAGATGTGGGCAAGACAATAATATGATTAGGGGGATTTAGAACTATTTGGATGGCCAGTCATTAATAGTTTGATGTCAATCTGGAAGGCTATTTCCAGTGAAGATACAGAAATGTGCTCTTGATCTTGAATTGTTCTTCATTTTTGTCATTGAGTTAGACAAGACCATATATTGAATGTTTATCAAATGTTCAGATGACACAAAGCTTAGAGGGATGAATGAATTGGAATTCAAAATGATTCTGACAAGCTAGAATAGCTAGGTGACACAGTGCATAGAATGCTAGATTTGAAGTCAGGAAGTTCAAATACTGCCTCAAACACATACTAGCTATCTGAGTCTAGATACATGATTTAACTGCTGTTAGTGTAAGTTTCCTCATCTATAAAACATCAAGGTGTTGGGTTATGTGCTTTCTAATGTACCTTCCATTCCTTAATCCATGATCTTGTGAACATTGCACTGCAAATAAAATAACAGTTAATAAGGATAAATGTAAAGTCTTTTGTGGGCTCAAGAATTGACTTCACAAGTATAGTATTGGGAAATATGACTAGTGGGCAGTTTGTCTAAAAAAGGTCTAGGAGATTTAGTGGATTGCAAGATCACTATGAATCAACACTGAACATAGCAGCCAAGAAATTTTATGAGATTTTAAGCTACATTAAGAAATGATTAACTCCTAAGAATAAGGAGGTGATAGTCTCTCTGTAATATACTTTTGTCAGACCTCATAGGGAGTATTCTGTTCACTTCTGAGTGTCATATTTTATGGAATAAATTGATAAGCTAAAAATGTCCAATGGAAGATGACCCAGATTGTGAAGAACTTGAAGATCACGGCATTAAATGGTTTATTGAAAGAATTGGAGAAGCAAACATTTAGGGAGGTCACTGTGTCCAGGTATTTGGAGAACTGTCACTTGTAAAAGGTAATCATTTCTTCTAGTAAAGAACTAGGAACAGTGAGTAGAAGTTGCAAAGAAGCAAATTTAGGCTGGAAAAAAAGGAAAAACCATCCTGACAATTAGAAATCTCTAGGTGGAATTGTTCTGTCTCATGAAGTGATGACTTTTTCCTTATTGAAGTTCTTTCGAGTTTGAGAACATTAGAAAGAACACTGCCTCTGGATTGGGAAGTTTAGGGTCTATGTTCTACCTCTCACACCACCTATTGGACTTTGGGCAAGTCAATAAATCTCCCTGGGTCTCAGTTTCCCTTTTTATTATTTTTTTTATTTCCTTATTTTATAGAAATGAAGGAGCTGGACATGATGGACCCTGAGATCCCTATGAACTCTGTATCTGTCATCCCATGAACTTTTGATCATTTTATGTACATACTACATATGTAGTGGAGAAAATAATTGTTGAGGTATGGATTAGACTAGAAGGCCCATGTGATTCCTCCAGATCTAGGTTTCTGTGCCTTCTAAAGTCTGGCTTAGCCATAAAATCTTTGATCAGTCCCTGAAGTTAAAGCCCTCAGAACCAGGTGTATCTTGACAAAAGCCAGTCTTCATTTCTCCTCCATTCTCCCTGGCAGGATTCCATTGTGTCAGGCACATACATCCTGAAGAGATCCCTTCTCATGCCAGGAGATGGATGGCAGGCAGCCAGGCTGCAGTGGAAGAGTCACTGACTCTTAAAGACTTACAGAAAGATTCTGCCTGTTCCTGGCCCCAATCCTGAGGGAGCTTTGATTCATGATATTTGAGGGCTCAGAATCAGGAAAGAGAGAAAGGAAATCTAAGGGAGAATTATTAGCAAACCCTCAGCTTTGGGAAGTAGCCCAGCACAGTAAAATCTTGGAAATGATGAGACATTGGGGGGCCAGAGAAGCTGAGGGGGAAGACAGTAGTGTAGAGCATAAAAATTTGTCTGGTGCTAAGTCATTATTGAATTATGAATTTTTAAATAACTCCAGTGGTTGCAAAATGACTGTTACGAAGGCTAGAGGCTGAACTCTTGGATTTCTTCATTTCTTCACAGGTACCACAGCCGAGAATTATCCATTGATTCTTTAGTTGTCCTTCTCAGCCTGGCATTAGGGAAGAGGGGAGGGGGGAAGTGGACTTTAAGTGGGTCTATATGACCTTTTCTTACACACAGATGGGGACACAAAGATATATTTCCTATTAGCTGCTGAATACCCAGTAGATTGGCTTATCTTTTACTTCTGCTGGACTGAGCAGAAGCTAAGCTAATGATAGAAGTTAGTCTCTTTTGCCATTAAACTTGCCTGAGCATGTAGCAATACTATTGAATACAGGGCCACGATTATTCAAAGAATGTGTCATAGGATGGGAAAGAGGATTAGATGTGGTAGGAGGTAAGAATCAAAAGTACAAGACTGCAAAAACATGATTAGACAGCAATTAATTTTTTGAGGGGTGAGAGAAATATAAAGGATAGTACCTAACCAGAAGGTCAACATGAATCAACTGTGCAAAATGATAGCCAAAAAAGCTAATGATCTTAGACTGCATTTATGCAAGAATGGTGTCCAGAACATAAGAGGTGATAATTCCCTTTGACTCTTTGTCCTGGCATTTCTGTAGTACTTTGCCTAGACCCTGGGCACCAAATTCTATCATTAATAATCACACACACAGTTTTACAAAATATTTTCCTCACAACCATTTTTTCAAGTAAAATGTACTGATGTTCTTATTTTACAGATGAAGAAACTGAGGCTTGGGCTGTGACATCCAAAGCTATGCAGTTAATTGTGAAAATTGGGACTCAAACCCAGGTCTTGTGGTTCTAAGGACAATGTTCCTTTTATTATTCCGTGTAACATTCTAACATTCAAGTGTGACCAGAATGTTAAGGAGACTCAACGGTATTCCATATACTTAGATAAGAGATGAGGAAATGCAGCTCCCTTCCCTGCCGAGGTGCAGCACCATGTATAGGAACATTATACACACTGTCAGACTTAATTAATGTGTTGGTAAGTTTGGTTGAATTGCTTTTTTTTCCTCTCTGCTCCTTTATTCTTTGTTGTCAAGGATAGTTTGCCAGATAGGGGAGGAGGAAGGACTGTATTCAGAAATAAAGTTGATATAAAAACAAATGACATCAAGAATTTTATATGTATATTTATACATAAACATGTATACACATGTGTATGTGTACACACACACATGCACACACACACACACACATATATATATAGATATATACATAGATTTAGATATATATAGATAGATAGATATATATATATATATATATATATCAGCTAGGTAGCATAGTTGGTAGAGCACTGGGTTTAGAATCAGGAAGACTCATCTTCCTAAGTTCAAATCAGGCTTCATACATTTAGTACCTGTGTGACCCTGGGCAAGTCACTTAACCCTGTATGCTTAAGTTTCCTTCTCTATAAAATGAGCTGAAGAAGGAAATGGCAAACCATTCCAGTATCTTTGCCAAGAAGATCCCAAATGAGATCACAAAGAGTCAGACATGTCTGAAGACTGAACAACAAAATACACAATACACATACATACATGTGTACATATATGTACATACATACATACACACATATGTATATATAATTGAAGTAACTGGATATCTTAAGGACTGTGCCATGGAAAACACAACAGGCATTCTGCATAGCTGGCAGAGGATAAAACTAGTGTCAGGGAAAGAAGTTTCAATTCATTACCAAGAAAGGAGGGGAGCTGTCCAACAATGCAATGATTTTCTTCTGTGTAATAAATTATTTTTCACTTGAGTCCAAATAGAGGCTAGATGACCATTTGTCATGGGGATGCATTTAAATGTATTCAATTCAACTGCGTTTCATTATTAATCAAATCACTGTGCTAGGGGCTGACAGATGTGAAGATAGAAAAGACCTCTGCCTTCATTGAGCTTATAGGCAGGCTAGGAGGAGGATAGTGTCCATTTACCAGTGACTATAATAAAAAATGGGTCATATAAGTGTGTAAGAGAAATGTAAAGGAAGTATTGTCTGAAGTCTTAGAAGGGAAAAAATTTCTTACTGGAGGAAATGGGAGAAGGTTTTATGAAAGCAGTGGTATTTGAAGTATAAGTAGGAGTTCAGCAGGTACATGTGAGTAGTAGAGAGAACATTCCAGACATAGGGATGGATGAGGACAAGGCATCAAGGAAATGTAAAGGAAGTGGCAGATACACTAAAGTGGGTGGAACGGTGTACATGATAGGCAGTAATCTGAAATGAAACTGGAGCCAGATAGTAGAGAATCTTGAGTGCCATAGTGAGGAACCTGAACTTCATACTCTGGGCAATGGGAAACCATTTGCAAGTTCTGGCTTTTTGATTTTTCTCTTTCACTGGCTTATTATCTTCCTCTCACTTCTAAAATCTGTGTGTCCCCAGTGGCTCTATCTTTGGCCATCTTTTCTATACTCTTTCCTAAGTTTTCTTATCTAATCAATCAGTCAGTTAGATTGATTGGTACCAGTATTTATTAAGCACCTACTATGTGTCTGGTGCTGTGTTGGCAAACACAAAGAAGAAGCGATCCTTTCCCCGCAAGGAACAAAAATTATGACAGAAATGACTCCTAATCTAGATCTCTATCTCTCCCTACAACTTCAATACCACATTATCAACTGCCTGCTGGGTAATGTCATCTGGATATCTGTCAGGGAACTTAAATTTAACATGTTACAAACTGAACTCATTATCTTTCCCTAAAACATGCCTACCCTTTTTCTCTTTTCCTTGCTCCCTCTTTCATATTTTTATGAATGAACATTTTACATTTTACGTATAGATGTTAAAGAAATGATTATATGTATATATGCATATGATAATCTTTATTCCCCTATTTCTGTCAATGTGACTGCTATTTTCCCAATCTCCCAGGCTTATAATCTTGGAGTCTTCCTCTCTTACCCCACATACCCAAAGACCAAGTTGTATCAATTATATCTGCCATCATAGTAAATATCACATATATTCACTTGCACTGTGCCTACTGTAGTGCAGGCCCTCACATTTTCTTACCTAGAATATGGTTGTAATTTTCTAACTGTTATTTCTTCTTCCATTCTATCTTTTCTTCAACTGCCCTTCATATACTGATACTCAAATAATTCTCCTAAATACTGCTCTGATCATACCACTCCTTTTCTTAGTAACCTTAACTGGTTCATGTTATCCAAATCTATCCCCCAATCCAGATGCTAGTGACTGTTATCTGTTGATACCCAGGACATTTTCATTCATTCCTCATTTTTTCTTTCCACCCCATCTCCTTCCCTCATACTCTGGGTCTTCAACATACATATTCAAATTCCCTCAAATACTCTAATTTCCTAGTTCTTCAGTCTACTCAGTTCTCATTATTCATGATTGTTATACTTCTATATATATATATAAATTACAAATTCCCTTTATCTGATTATAATATTTTATCATTTCATCTTTCTCCATGTCTTATGATTACTAACCCTATTTTTTTCTAATTAAGACCTCTAAACCCCTTAGATATTTTTTAGAACTTCACCCCTGCACTAGTTATACACTCTTCTACTTTCCCATCTTGACCCCTTGGTAAATCAAGTCTATTCTCCACCATCTTCTACCCCCTTGCACCCTCATCCTATTGCTGATAATGCATTGCTGAATGCTAACCTGTGGATCCCATTCCTTTGTTCCTTTTCATGTGCTGCTGAAAGAAGCTGGAGAAAATCATGAAACTGTGTTGGCTGGGTCTACTCTAAAATTTATATTACATAATCTCAACTAAGTACTCACTGCAGCAGGGCAATCCTTTTATAATTTCTTAATTAGTTTGCTAGACCATTAACCATAGTTGTTATTCCAAATCACTTCCTCAAGCTTTCCATAGCACCACTCTCTCCAACCCCCTCATCTGAGGACCTCACTTAAGGTCACTTGCTCACTTATTTCTTTTTTCTCATCTCACTTCATTCAGACGTTTTTCTCTACTGTTTTCACCTTCGTCTCTGTCTTGTGTGAAGTGGCAAAAAGCTCCTTGCCAAAGCAAAACCATGCACCTATCCCCAATCTTCTCCTCGAGGAGGTTACTACACTATCATATTCTCTCTCTTCTCTTCTCTTGACCTGACCTACAGCCTACAAATATGCCTATGTCTTCCTTATCCTTAAAAATGCCTCATTTGACCTAACCATCCTCACTACTTATTGTCCTATCTCCCTCCTCCCCTTATAAACAAATCTCCTTGAGAAAGCTGTCTACTGTGGTGCCTGCATTTCTCTTCCTCTCACTTCTAAATCCTCTACTATCTGGCTTCCAATCTCATCATTCAACAGAAACAGCTCTCTTCAAGGTTACCATTGATTTCTTAATTGCTAAATGTAATGACCTTTTCTTAGTCCTCATCCTTCTTGATCTCTCTGCAGCCCTTGGCACCTTCTGGCTACTTTCTCCTCTTTAGGTTTTGTAACATTGTTCTCTCCTGGTTCTCCTTTGCTGGATCTTCCAACACTTCATGCTTTTCAACTATAGGTGTCCTCTAAGGCATCTTGGGCCCACTTCTTTTTTACTATTACACTGTTTCATTTGGTGATCTCATCAGCTTCTATGGCATGCCAGGCTTTTCTATTCTCCACTATCTCTCAAGTCTGTTGAAATTCATGTTTGTTATTTCCATGACACTATCTATCCATCTCATCCTCTGCCATCCCCTTTTCCTTTTGCCTTCAGTCTTTCCCAACATCAGAGTCTTTTCCATTGAGAGCTATCTTTTCATTATGTGGCCAAAGTATTTAAGCTTCAGCTTCAGTATATGACCTTCCAGTGAATAACTTGAATTAATTTCTTTAAGTATTGACTGATTTGATCTCCTTGATGTCCAAGGGACTCTCAAAAGTCTTCACCTCCGCCAATTTGAAAGCATCAGTTCTGCGGCACTCAACTTTCTGTATGGTCCAACTGTCGCAGCCATACATTGCCAGCCTTAATGTCTCTCCCAAATCCTGCATTACACTTACTACATCACTAATTGGATGTAGATATCTCAAAATCAACATGCTTAAAACTTGATTCATTGTTCTTCCCCGAAACAGTCCTCTTTTCTCAACTGATGTATTATCGTCAAGAGTACCAGCATCACTTGGACTATTGAAGTGTTTTTTAAAACAATTGTATGTTAATGCCTTTTACTTTTACATCACCTAAATTTCTCTTTGTTGTCCTCCCCCTTCTATTCCCAGAGAGCCATACCATACCACAATGACTATTTTTTTGCTTTAAGAAAAAAATGGAAGAAAAAATTAGACCTCACTAACTCACTAGTACCTCAAAATAAAATCTGTAAATACGTGCAACATTCTACACCTAGGAGCTGTCACTTCTGAAAAGGAATGTTTTATGACTGTCTTTTTATTTCTCTTCTTTGAGGCCATGTTTGCACTTTGTAATTTTGCATCAAATTGTAAATTTGATTGTTTTGTGGTTCTTTCCATTTATAGTGTGAGAGTCATAGTGTACATGATTTTCTTTATTTTACTCTCCATCAGGTAATGTAAATCTTTTTGTGCTTCTTTGTATTCATCATATTCATAATTTTTGGTAGCACAGTAATATTCTATTATGTTAACATAGTACAGTTTTTTAAACCATATCATAATTGATGGACATTTACTTTGCTTCCAGTTCTTTGCTACTACAAAAAGTTCTGGTATGTATACTTTGTATTTAGTATTGGTGTATTTGGGAACTTTTCTTTTTTTTATCCATGACCTCTTTGGAGTATATGTCTAGTAGTGAAATATTTAGGTCAAAGAACATTTTATTCACTTTATTTGCATAATTCCAAATTGCGTTCTAAAATTGTTATACTAATAAATAGTTCCACTATCAATGTTATTGTGTCCCTATATTCCCACACCCTCTCCAACTTTGATCATTTACATCATTTGTCATCTTTTCAATAGCATTCTTGACTTTGAAGACATTGTCCCTTCTTCAAGTCTCTGCCTACTCCGGTCCATCATCCATTCAGTTGCCAAAGAGACTTTACTAAAGCTGAAGTGTGACCATGTCAGTGCCCCACCCCCACTTGATAAACTTTAGTGGCTTCCTCTTTCTTTCATGATTAAATATAAAATCCTCTGCTTTTCATCTAAAGCCCTTTACGATTGACCCATTACTATCTTTCTAGTCTTCTTATACTTTACTTACCTCTACACACTTTCCAACCCAACTATACTGGCCCACTTCAAGTTCTTGAACATGACATTCCATCTCCCATGTCATGTGCTTGCCTTCACATCCCTCAGACATAGAAAGGGAAGAGAATAAGCATTTATATAGAGCCTAGTATATACCAGGCACTGTGCTAAACACTTTTTACAAATCTTATCTCATTTGATTTTCACAACAACCCTGGAAAGTAGGTGCTGTTATTCTCATAATTTTTCATTTGAAAAAATTGAGGAAACCAGAGATTAAGTCTCTTGCCCAGGGTCACACAGTTATTAAGTATCTAAGGTTAAACTTGAACTTAAGGTCTTTCAGCTCACTTTTTTCTCTTCATTTCCCTTGCTTCTTTCAAATCTCAGCTAAAACCCCACCTTCTGACAGAAGCCTTTCCTAGTACCTTCAGATAATAATGTTTTTCCTTGTGAGATTACGTCTTATTGCTATGTATTTATCTTGTATGTGACTAATTATTTACATGTTCTCTCCCACACTAAAATGTAAGCTCCTCGAGGGCAGGGATTTTAAAAAAAACCTCTTCTGTATTCCTAATACTGGGCACAGTGACTGACACATAGTAAACTCAATAAATGCTTTCTGACTTGTTCTCCATCCCATTGCTTACTGAATAAACCACGCACGGGCCTCCACGGTCTATTTCCAGTCTACTTTTCAAGCCTTAACTTGTATTACTAGCTTTCACTTTCTCTACCTTTCAGCCAAATTAGACTACATATCCTCATCATGCCTTCTCCCATATATGTGCCTCTTTTTACTTCATCCTATATACTATTCTTGGAGTGGCACTCACCCCTTTTTGTCTTTATCTATCAAAGTCCTGTTTTTCCTTCAAAGACAGTTTAGGTTCTACCTCCTTCATGACACTTCCTTGATACCCCTTTTTCTCAGGTGAAAGGATTCTCTTTTTCTCTAAATTTCTCATAGCACTTTATCTAGTCTCTCTCCTTCCACCCACTCACATGCACGTATGTCACTCTCCCTTGCATTACTTCTACTTGTATATAGCCTTTTCTCTTATGAGATCATAAGCTTCTTGAGACTGAGATTTGGATTGTGTCTATCTTTGTCTTGCCCTTACTAGGCACTTAATAGGTGTTCATTGATTGGATTGAATTGAATGAAAGTGACACAATCAGATTTATATGTAAGGAAGATTTATCAGTAAGATTATTTATGGATCAGAGTGGGCAGATGCAGGAAATGGGAAGACCATTTTGGAGGCTAGGACATTATTTCTAGGTGAATGGTAATTAGAGCTCTTTACTAGGGTGGTGGCAAGTAGGAATAGAAAGGAGAGGATGGAATCGTGACACATCTCAAATACAGAATCTACAGAACTTGACAAGTGATAGGATGTAGGAGGTGGAGGAGAGGGAAGAGTCAGAGGCAGCACCAAGCTTCAAACATGGAATCCTGGAAGGCTGAAGTTGCCTTTGCAGAAAGAACAGGTTTTTTGGGGGGGAGGGGGAGGGGGAGGGGAAGATAAGTTTAGTTTCAGATATATTGGCTTTGAAGTGTAGGTCGTATATTCAGATGGAACTCTTCTAAAGGCAACTGGAAATATGGTACTGGTACTCAAGAAAACAGTTTAGGCTGGAGACAGAGATTTGGGAGTCTTTTACAATAAAGGTATAGTTAAAGCTGTGAGTATAGATTAATTTGCTGAGGAGAACAAGAGGAAAGATAAAGAGATAAATGTAGAAACCATTCAATGAATAAGTCAATTAAAAACCTTTACTAAGCATCTTCTGTGTTCTAGACACAGTGCTAGGTACTGAGTATTCATAGATCAAAATGAAATGGTCCCTGCCCTCAAGAAGTTTACATTTTATTGCGAGAGACAACATATGTAAATACAGGGTGTTCCAAAAATTAGTGCAGTTTTAAGCTTTGAAAGCTATGCCCTGTGTCTACAAAAAATGTACAAAATAAATATAAGGTAATATAGTGGGGAAGGCACTAGTGGATGGATCAGGAATCAGGAAGCCTTCACATAGAAGGTGGCACCTGGTCTGAGCACTGATAGAAACTAAGGATTATGAGAAGTAGAAATGAGGAGGTCATGTAATCTAGGCAAAAGGAGTGGAAATGAGAGATGGAGAACAGTGTGTGAGAAACAGCAAGAAGCTCAGTTTCATGGACCAGATGACTCTGGATTTCCTTCTAAGTTTTGTGTTCCATAAGTTTCAGACCTGGGTACGAGCCACTTTGTCACTTAATGCCGTGAGTAAAATGGGGATAATAGTATTTGATTTTTATCAACCTCCCAAGGCCAGTGTAGGTGGAAATGAAATCATCATTGTTTGGGGTTTCACTCTGTAGATAAATTTAAGCTATTCTTTAATGTCAAGATTCATTCTTGGGAAAAGGGGAGTGAATTAAAGTAAGAACTCCAGACTTGAGGCCCCTATGTAGCAGGAGTGGCCCTCAACTCGTCTGCCTGCTCCAGAAACACATGGACACACATTTACCATCTCCTTGATGTAAGATGTGGAGCCAAGCATGCTGGGAACAGTCAGACAGATGTGTGATTTAGAGCCCATGTTACTTATTTACACGAATAACTGAGGGGGAAAAGAAGGACGGGAATAGTAAAAGGAGTCACTATGATTTGTGAGACCTGAACACCTCCAGCAAAATGAAACATTTACAGCAGGCAATAACAATAATGAATGCAATGAATAAAGTAGTAGTGGAAACATTAGAAGCCCTTCCTTCTAATAGCTCCCCTTCTCCCCACCAGGATTTAAGAGCTTTAACCCAGAGTCCTGAAAATTCTCTTGCCTTGGGAAAAGCTTTACAAATACAGTAGCAAATGCAAGCCATAATTATTTATTTAGCACCTACTATGTGCAAGACATTGTAGGCTTACTTCATGCAATTTCAGCATTAAAAAAAGATATCAAAGGCCTTCTAGGCCATCTGACAGCTGAGGAGTCCCTATTATATATATATAACACCTATAGTAAGAGATCGTTTAGCCTGTTATGGAAAATGAAGACAGGACATTCTACTTCTAAGCAGCTTTCTTAAGAAGTTTTTCCTTGTATTAAGCCCAAGTCAGCCTCTCCATAGGTTCTACTCTTCTTGTCCATTTCTATCCCTTGGAATTAAGCAAAACAAGTCTCATCCATCCTCCTAATGCCAAAGTTTCAGAAGCTTAAAGGTAGTGATCATACCTCTCTTTAAATTCTCTCCTCTTCAGACTAAATTTTCCCAGTTCTGTCAACTTATCTTCAATCTCTCCTTATCTACTAGCTCCTTCCCTGCTGCCTACAGCAGCTGAAGTCTCCTCTATTCCTAAAAGAACCCTTAGTTGATCATTCCACCCCCTCGAGTTTCATGCCATTTCTTGTCTCCTTTTTAAAGCCAAATTCCTAGATAAATTCATCTATACTTGTTGCCTTCATTTCCTCACCTCCTACTCATTTGTTGAAATCTGGCTTCCAACCCCACCTCTTAATTAAAACTGCTCTTTCCAAGTTTTGCCAATGATCTCCTAATTGCTGATTTTTTTTTGACCTTTTCTCTATGCTCATTGCTTTGGAAATCTTTGCAGCCATTGACGCTTTTGGACACTACCTCTTCATGTATAGAATTTCCTCCCTCAGCTTTTGTGAAACTGCTCTGTCCTGATTCTCTTCTTGCTTGTCTATCTGCTCCTTTTCTGTCTCCTTTGCCAGATTATTCTCTTCTGTGGTTGTTCTCTAAATCTCTGTCTTAAATGTTTTTCTCCGGGTAGCTAGATGACTCAGTGAATGGAGCACTGGCCCTGAATTCAGGAAGACCTGAGCTCAAATCTGGCTTCAGACACTTGACACTTGCTAGCTGTGTGACTCTGGGCAAGTCACTTCACCCCATTGCCTCCAGAAAAAAAATTTTCTTCTCTTCATCTTAGAAACCTTCTTTCTGATGATCTCATCATCTTCCAAGTACTGAGTTATCATCTCTCCACAGATTACTTAGAAATCTTACTATCTAGTCTTAGATTCTTTTATAAATTTCAATTTCACACCAACATCTACCTGTTGGACATCTATACCTGAATGTACTATAGGCAACTAAGATGCAACATGTCTGAAAAAGAACTCATTCTCTTTTCTGCTAAACCCTCCCCTTTTCTAGACTTCCCCTCTTTCTGAGGTGTGCACCATAGTCCTTCTTATCACTAAGGTTCATATCATTGGCGTCATCCTTAACTCTGTATTCTTCTTCACCCTCCCCCTATAGCTTGTGAATTCTTGTCAATGATATCTTAATAACATGTCTTGTATTAATTGCCTTTTCTAGAGGTAGCTGGTGACTCAGGGCCTAGAGTCAAGAAGACAGAGGTTCATATGTAGCCTCAGACACTTACTAGCTGTGTGGCCTTGGGCAAGTCACATAATTTTTATTTACTTAAGTTTCTTCAACTGGAAAATAGTGTAATAATAATACCTACCTCTCATAGTTGTTGTGAGGATCAAATGAGATATTTATAAAAAAACAAAACACAACAGTTATCACAGTGAGTGGCACATAGTAGCCTCTGTATAAATACTTATTCCCTTTATTCCCCTCTAGAATCACATAGCCATCACCCTGATGCAGGTCCTCATCACCAATCATTTATACTATTATAATAGCCTCCTAATTTGCCACTTTACTTCTGGTCTCTCACCCATCCAATAGGTTTGACACACAGTTGCCAAGATAATCTTCGTAAAACACAAGTTTTGTTATGTCACTTACCTGCTCAAGAAACCTTCATTGGCTCCATGTGGCCAAAATACAAACTTCTTAGTTTGGCATTTAACGTCCTTTATAGTCTGACTCCAGCCTACATTTTCATATTTATTTCATTTTACTTACTTATATATACAGTACATTCTAGCTGTAGTGACCTATTTACTGATTCTCAACCTCACATTCCTTCTTCCGCCTCTGTGATCATCCCTCTGCTCATACTCCCTCCAAATAAGATGTCCCTAATGGGGAATGTACTATTACTGCCCCTCTTTCTCCTAAGTCATAATACTAAGCTTTCTTCAAGATTCTTTCCTTCCTGAATTTTTATTCTATTTACATGTCTATGCAAATGATGTGTCCTTCCAGTAGAATTTACTCTCCTTGAGGGCAGGACTGTGTTCTGTGTTAACTGAGTTGAGAATACTGAATTTATTGAGTATTAATATGTGCTGAGATACACACACATATGTTGAATTTCATTGATCTAATACTCTCACACTGTGCTCTCCAATCCTCTTAATAACTTGGTCCTATCTCTTCTTTCTTCATGAATTATTCCAGTTTGTCAGTTTCATTCCTCAAATGTGGGACCAAGAACTAAATTAAGACTCTAGATGAGGTCAAACCAGAGTGGATTACAGATGGACTAATCTCTAGTTCCTCTTTGTTCACTGGTCTCTTCTTTGCTGCACACAAACACACCCAGTTCTCTCCAGTTCTAAAACAAACCTGCCACCAACAAAAATGAAGACAAAGACAAAAAACTTCCCTTGACCTTTTCATCCGCTCAAGTTATTATCACATCTCTTGTCCCTCTTTCATAACCAGATTCCCAGTAAAAAGTATCTAGTCTTACTTCCTCCACAGCATCCCATTTATTTCTCAGCTTCCTGAAATCTGGCTTCAGATTTCATCACTCAACTGAAGCTGCTTGCTTCAGGGTTAGCAATATTTTCTTGATTGCTACTTATAACTTTTGATGGTGCTGACCTTCTTTCTAGATACTCTTTCTTTGCTCAGTTTTCAGAACATGGCTGTGTTCTGATTCTCCTTTGACATATATGACTATTCCTCAGTCTCCAGGTCCTACACAGCATGTAGGTATGAGTATGTGTCTGTATTCTAGGACTCTGCCCTATGCCCTCTTATCTCTATACATTCTTTCTGTCTTTGTGATCTCATCAACTCCTATGGTTGATCATATCTATACATACATATCATATCTATACATATAGATTCCCACATCTCTATCTCCCCCCGCCCAGTCCCTTTCCTGAGTCCAGTCCCATGTAACTGACTACCTTTTGGGCATCTCCAGTTAGATGTCATGAAGGCATCCAAAACTCAAACATGTCTAAAGCAGTTTATTCTCTTCCTTCCCTCTGCCCCAAATCCACTTCTCATCCAAATCTCATTATTTCTGTTGAGGGTACTTTTGGTTACTATGGTTCATAACTGTGTGCCATGGTCACTTTTATCTTACTCTCCACCCATATCTAGCTAAATTCTAAGCCCTGGCAGTTTGACTTCCACAACATTTATCTTTCCTCTCTTCTTTACTCATTTGATGGCACAGTGGGTGGAACACTGAGACTGGAATCAAGACGACCTGAGTTCATATCCAGCCATGGATACTTACCAGCTATGTAACTCGAGTGAGTCACTTAACCTCTGTTTCCCTTAGTTTTCTCAACTGCAAAATCGGGGGTAATAATAGTACCTACCTTCCAGGATTATTGGGAGGATCCAATCAGATAATATTTGTAAAATTAACAGTGCCTGGCTCATAGTAGGCACTTGCTTAAAATCTTCTTTCTATTCACATAGCTACCTACCTTCCTCATTCAAGTGTCCGCTCATTAATGCTTTAAATTATAGCATTAGTCAGCTTCATAATTGGTCCTTCTAACTCTAGTCTTTCCCCTTCCAATCTATCCTCCACATAGCTGCCGCCAAAATGATATGCCCAAACCACAGATCAGACCATATCATGCCCTTGTGAAAGAAGTTCCAGGGGTTTCCTCATTTGTTCATTTCAGCTGTGTTCGACTCTCTGTGACCCCATTTGGAGTTTTCTTAGGAAAGATACTGGAGTGGTTTGCCATTTCCTTCTTCAGGTTCCCTTTTATCTCTCGTATAAAATACAAACTCCTCTATCTGGCATTTAAAGTTCTTTGTACTCTGCCTCCATCTTCTCCATCCAGGTTTACTGCATGTGACTGCCCCTTGCAACTGTCTACATTCCCACCAAACTAGCCACTTTGCTGTGATCCTTATATGACATTTCATTTCCCACTTCTGTGCTTTTGCAAGGAGCTGCTTCACCTCATGCCTGCAGGGCAGACTCCATTGCATCCATTCTTTGGAATTCCTAGTTTCTTTTAAGATGCAGGTCAAGTATGACCTCCTAGATAATGCCTTTCCCAAACTCCCCAGTTTTTAGTTCTCTCCTCCTGAAATGACTTTGTATCTATTTTGTATTAACTTATCTGAACACATGCTGTTACTTTTTAGCATAATGTTAATTCATTAAGGGAATGCATTGTTTTTTTCTCCTTCTGTATGTGTATCCCCAGTGCTGTAATTTTGCCTGGCACACAGTAGGTTCTTAACAAATCCTTTTAGAATTTAATATTTTTTGTTCGACATATTACATATTGACTTATGTTAAGCTTAGGGTTCATTGCTGCCCCTGGATATTTTATTAACAGATGCTATTTAGCCATTACTCAGAAGTCATATAAATACAATCGATTTTTTAAAAACCCAAATGTAAGACCTTAGTTATGTTCATTAAATTTCATTTGAATAGATTTGACCAATCTTTCTAGCCTGTCAAGATCTTTTTTTTCACTCTGACTCTGTCATCCAATGTGTTAGCTATGCCTTCTATCTTTGCATCATCTGCAAATTTGATAAATATTTGATCTTTGCTATTATACAAATCATTAATTAAAAAAAGTGGAAGGGCCAAATCCAAATCCCTGGGACCTTACTAGACACTGCCCTTCAGGTTGCCATCTATTAATAACTTTGCTTTGGGTCTAGCCATTCAGCCAGTTTTGAATTCACTTGACTGTGCTCTCACCTAGACCATTTCTCTTCATCTCATCCATAAGGAGACCATAAGAGATGCTGTCAAATCCTTTGCTAAATCCAAGCATGGTATGTCATGTCTATAACATTCCCTTGAACTGCAGTGGCTACAAAAGAAAGAAATGACCAAAGTAGGATAGTGTAAAGAGAAACACAGGTGAATTTTGTGCCAGGTTTTGAAGGTATGGATTGATAAGGATTGGTCAAGAAGAATGATACTTTAGTATTTCCTTTACTTATGATTTCATCTATATGTGCACCCTCTCTATGGACACAGAACTCAAACTCTCTACAGCTTAAGGGGCAGTTTTTGTAAGTTTCTGTGGTTGGAAAAAAACCCATCACATGACCAGTATTTCTGATCATGAGCACTTAGCTGTGTTGATCTTTGAATTATAGACCCACAATCCTTTGCCTGTGTCATTTACTAAGGACCTTGGTTTGTTGTTCAGTCCTTTCAGTTGTGTCTGACTCTTTGTGACCTTATTTGAAATTTTCTTGGCAAAGATACTGGTGCAGTTTGTCATTTTCTTCTCCAGCTCATTTTACAAACAGGGTTAAGTGACTTGTCCAGGGTCACACAGCTAGGGAACTCCTGAATGGAAATATAGACCACACATCTGTGATGATTTATGGTTAAAAACAACAATAGCAACAATAACAATAACAGCACACTGTGTCAATAATCTTCACAAGAACCATTAGAAGCACATAGTGCAAGTATTTAATGATAAGTAAACTGAGGCCCAGAGAATGATTTGCCCAAGGGCACAGAGCTAGTTAGCCACAGAGCCAGAAGTAGAATCCTGAGACATATAACTCCTAATCCAATGCAACACTATCCTGCTGGAATGAGAAGTGGCATATAGAAAGTTAAGGAGGGAAAAATGAGGAAGCAATGAAACAGAGAAGACAAATGTAGCAACTTGAATCTTGAGAATCTCCACTTGACTGGAGTAAGAAATGGAGATGGGTTTTGTTATTAGTATGATCAATAAGCCTAATTAAGTGCTTAATATGTGCCAGATAATATTCAGGGTACCAAGGATACAGAGACAGAAATGTGATAGTCCCTGCCCTCAAGGAACTTACTTTCTATGGGTGTAAGGTCTTGAAAGCCAGGTTGGAGTTGTAGAGTGGGCAACTTGCAGCCTATTGGAAAATTGGTGGTCATGGTTGTATCTCACATTTTCTCCAAAGATTTGATTTTGATCTAGAATGAAGGAAGAGGCACCATACCTACAAGGGACTCATAAAGCTCTCGATTCAGTGATTTGAAGCATTTTCTCTCTCTGTAGGAATATCTGAGAAGTCAAACTGTTACAAGTGTTCACAGCAGGACAAAGAAAGGCAGAATCAGTTGGGAGATTGCTGCCTGAAGATGAAGAATTACATTAAGGGATCAGTTCACCACTCAGATATTGAAACTGAATCTCGGCAGCTCCAATCTCCATTGCTCCTGTAAAGATGGCTCATTTACCCTCTGTCCTCTCAGCACTTCTGTGCTTGATCGGAGCAAGTCCATAAACTTACACTCATTTAGATGCAGTGGGTAAAGTTCTGAATTGCCTGTCGACAAGCTAACTAGATACCAAGCTTCTCGAAGGCCAGGGCTATTCTTGCTTTTCTTTTGATCATACTGAGTAAGTGCTGGTGACAGTTTAATGTACCCGGATTTGTTGTGAATGACGGGAGGGGACTGAAATCTTGTTAGCTTGCTAGGTCCTGGCAGATGACTAAAATGAGGGCTCATATAGAAAGACTGGTCCATCTGAAAACTGAACATAACCAAGGACATAGAGGCACTTCATTTAGGTTTCTCCTCCCATGTCCCAATGAAGCTAATAAAAAGGTTAAAAAATCCCTCTAAAAATCAACCCAATCACTTGTTGAGTCACATAACAATTGCTTATGAACGCTGTTGCTTTTTAAACTTAGTGAATTTTTTTTTTTTTGGTAGGGAAAAAGGAAGGAGTCTGGACCTATGGCTCTGTTAGTGAAGAGGACTCCTAGAAACTCACTCCACCTACTTAGATTGGTAGCTTGTCTATAATCTATAGTTTTCATGAGTAGTCAGGGCTACATAACTAGTGCACATCAGAGTCAAGATCTGAATCCAAGTCTTCCTTACACCAAGCCTAGGACTTGATCCACTGTGCCACAGTATTCTTTTTTTTCCTTATTAGATTATAAACACTTTCAGAGTAGGGATTAGATCTTACTCTCCTTTAAATGGTCAAGGCTTAGGACAGGACTGGGCATTTTGCAAATTGTTCATTAAGGAATAAATGACAGAAGGAGAGTAAGTAGGGGAACAGGGGAATAGAGAAATAGTGGAAATAGACTTGGATTTAAAATGAGAAGGCATAGGCTCAAATCCTGATATGATTACATATTGCACGTATGTGGTCTTGGGCAAAATGCTTCCCTTTTCTGAGCTTCAATTTTTCAATCTCTAAAATGATGAGATTGAGTCAGAAGATCTCCAATGTCCCTTCCACCTCTAAATATCATGGTCTCTTTAAAGAATGAAAAAAAGATCAATCCACAATAAATAAAATCAAACTTTGCTCTGTAGTTCCCAGAATCAGAGTGTTATAGTTGCAATGGATTTAGGAGCCAATGATTTGGACCTGGAAGAGACCTTAGAGGTTAAACCTCATCATTTTACAGATGAGATAACTGAGGCTCATAGAGATTAATTAATCTGCCCAAAGTCACACAGGAAGTAAGTGGCAGAGCCAGCACATGAACCCAGATCTGACTCCAAACCCAGTGTTCTTTCTAGCACACCAGTTGGCCAATTCTTTTTTTTTCTTTTTGGTGAGGCAATTAGATTTAAGTGACTTGCCCAGGGTCACACAGCTAGTAA
>NW_020954563.1:7113777-7113841 GCF_900497805.2 Vombatus ursinus | reverse complement strand
GTTTTAAGTGTTTGGTCTGAGGCTGAATTTGAACTCAGGTCCTCCTGACTCCAAGACCAGAGCT
>NW_020954563.1:7110188-7113639 GCF_900497805.2 Vombatus ursinus | reverse complement strand
CTATCTACTGTGTCACCTAGCTGCCTCTAAATTATAGTATTCATATGTTAACCAGGAAGGAATTTTTATTTATTTATTTATTTTGGTGAGGCAATCAGGGTGAAGTGACTTGCCCAGGGTCACACAGCTAGTAAATGTCTGAAGTCTGATTTGAACTCAGGTCCTTCTGACTCCAAGGTCAGAGCTCTATCCACTGTACCACCTAGCTGCTGCTTTGGCCAATTCTTAACTGAAAATTTCTACCTAGGTTCAAATCCAGATCCCATACCTTAAAATCTTAAAAAGCTAGGCTGCCTCAAAAGAAACCAGCCCATATAGCCTTGACATTAGAGGTTATCTAAAAGGTAGCAGCAGAGGCCCTCCCCTCATTCTTTACTGAGAAAATAAAGGTCATCCCCCATAAATTTCTTTCCCTCCTACTCTACTCAAAACCCCTTGAGATTGTCTCATATTCTCTTCTTTACTCCAGTCTCTGTAAAAGTTAGCCCTTCTTACCACTTTTACCCTTAACTTAATTATCTCCTACATATCTCCACAATCATCATCTCTCTTTTTAATCTTCAATCTCTCCTTGTTTACTTAGTGTTTCCTTGCTTCCTACAAATACACTCGGGCCTCCCTATTTCTTAAAATCAACCAGTAAACGAAAGAGAATCTTACTTGACCTTGTTATCCACATGAGCTACTGTCCCTGTGTCTCCTCATTTTCACAGCAAGATTCCTAGAAAATGTCCACATTGGTTGTTTTTGCTGCTTCTCCTCTCCTCAACCCTTGGAAGCTTGTTTCTTCATCGCTCAACTGAAATTGTTCTCTTCAGAGTTACCAATGAGTTATTAAGTGCAAACTCCAAGAACCTTTCCTTGGTGTCCTCTTCCTTCTTTACCTCTCTGTGGCATTTGATGCCATTGACTGCTCTCTACTTCTGGATACTTTTTCTTTAGATTTTTGTGACACTGCTCTTGGGTTTTTTTAACATGTGTGGGAATATTCCTGCTCACTCTTCTTTACTAGATCATCATTCATATCTCATCCTCAACTATGAGTGTCCTCCAAGGCTTTGTCTTGGGCTTCTCTCCTCTTTCTTCTTTCTTCTCTTTATTCTTTATTCAACATATCCAGTCAATTGACAAGTCTTATTCTGTTGCCCACAATATTTTGACCTTTCATGAATTCTCCCTTCTAGCCAAACTGTCTTCTTGTTCCTCATATATGATACTCTTTTCTCCCTTCTTTATTACTTGAATTGGCTGTTCTCCATGTTCTGAATGCATGCCTTCTTTACCTTCCTTTAGAGTCCCCACTTTCCTTCAAGGCTCAGTCCTTTTCTAACCTCCCCCAGATGTTCATGCCCCCTCTATGAAATTATCTTTTGTGTACTTTGTATATTTAAAAAAATGTGAATTTGTTGCTTTCCCCAATAGAATATAAGCTTCTTGAGTTTAAAGGCTGTTTGATTTTTGTTTTTGTATTAACAGAACCTAGCTCAGTGCCTGGCAAGCACTAACAAGTACTTGTTCATTGATTGATGGGATAGGTGTATGTATAGGGACTCAACTTGTGATTTTATTGGTATAGAGGATTCCCTCCATCAATATCTCTTCAACTTAAAGTTTTAAAGAGATGGCATTGATGCCATTAAAGAGATCATTGAGAGGATGAGTGACTTGTACAGGGTCATACAACCAATATGTGTCAGAGGCAAAACTTGACCATACATTCTCCTGGCCTTAAGGCTGGTTCTTCAGTCCATCACACCATGCTAGGTTAGTCTAAATCCCCCTCCCACTTTATAGATGAAGAAATTGAGTTTCAGAGAAATAAAAAGTACTTTCACAGTGTCATATAAGTGGCAGAGCCAGGACACAAACCAGAGTCTGGCTCCAAATCCAGTAGCCTTTTCAATATGTCAGCTAGGCAGCTGTTATCTGTTAATTTCCACATGGTTCATTTTGTGAATGAGTTTGAGTGGGGTGTGTGTGTGTGTGTGTGTGTGTGTGTGTGTGTACACATGTATGCACATACACACATTTCTTAATATGTATACAAGATTTAGTCTCTTAATAAAATGAGGGATTGGTTGTAGAATTGGTTAAATGGAAAGTCTGCTCTGCTGCTTAGCGACAACATTGTCCCACTCATTTTGTGGCAAATCTGTGGCGCCTGAGTGGTTAACAGCCTTTGCCTAGGCAGTCTCCCCTCCGTTCCCTCCCTCTCCTCAGCCCTTCATTTGATTTCTTTAGCTATACAGCTGTTCAGCTGAGCTGGAGCCAAACTAGACTGGTAAGTAGAGGAGTTTTTTCTCTCTTCTTTTTTCTGATGTTTGTAGAATCCAAACCCTCTATCACCAGTCTAATGGGACTCATTTTACCATCTGCAGCCCATTGGGAGATTCTCCTCTCCCTCTCCATTCCACAACACTGCAGTTTTTGAGAAATTGCTTGCTGTTGTAATCACACCTCCCCATTCGTAGCCCTGATGGGAGGGATGTGCAGCCCAGTCAGCTGAGTCATAGAGGAAAAACTGAGCACCTGCCAGACGACTGTGTGCCAGGCTGTGGTGAAGGGCTTCTTGTTGTATTTGGACCCTGTGCTCATCAAGTATTTGAAGGCTTATCACTTAGAAAGATTTTTTTCCCCTTTATACTTGTTTTGCTTGGACCCAGAGGGCAGAAGTAGGAGTGATGAGTAATAACTGATTTTGGATTGATAGGACAAAAAACTTTCCAGCAATTAGGGCTGTTCTAAACTTCCCTGGGTTGTAGGATGGGCCCCCTTTCCCTAGGTATTCAGTAGAGATTTATGGCCATTTGGGGATGTGGGAAAGATGATTTTTCTTTTATTACAAATTTGACGAGATGACTGAATATCTTAGTATCCTAGATATAGAAACAGAAGGAACCGTAGAGGTTAGAGATGAAGTGACTTGCTCAAGACCAGACACGAAGTAAGGGGAAGAGTCAGGATTCAAACCGAGGTCCTCTCACTTCAAATGTCCTATGCACTCTCTCTCCTCTGAGGTTACTTCCAACTCTGAGATTTGATGATTCTGCATCTAGTCTATCACTTTACAGCAGAACAGTCTCTGCAAGGATAGGAGCAGACATGAGGACTGGACTTGTGATTCTGTTGGTGTTGGAATTCTGGGTCACACAATGGAATTCTGGGTCAGACGTGGGTTCAAACCTTGGTTCTCTGAGTTAGCATCTCTATGACCTTAGGCAAATCATTTGACATTTCTGAGTCTCAGTTTCTTCATCTATAAAACAAGGGTGTTTTACTTCTAGATGATCTCTAAAGTCTCTCCCAGCTCTCATGATGGAAGATGCTATTCACATCCAGAGAAAGAACTATGGAGTTGGAATGCAGATCGAAGCATACTTTGCTCTTTTTTTTTCTTCTGTTTTGTTTCTTCTTTCGTGTGGTTCCTCCTATTGGTTCTAATTCTTCTTTA
>NW_020954563.1:7109065-7110152 GCF_900497805.2 Vombatus ursinus | reverse complement strand
TAACATGATCAATGTGAAAATATGTTAAATAGGAATGTATATGTAGAGTCTATGTCAGATTGCTCACAGTCTTGGGGAGGGAGGCGGCTAGGGAGGGGGAAAAATTTGAAACTCAAAAGCTTATGGAAGTGATTGTTGAAAACTAAAAATAAATAATTAAAAAAATTTTTAAAAAGTCTGTCCCAGCTCTCAAGCTATACTTATGTCTAAGTCCTTTCCAACACAAAAACTCTGATTCCATAATATGCGGATTCCTTTCTAGAAAAAGAGAGTGATGAGGAGAATTGTGAGCTTTTTAATGTAATTCTGATTCAGAAATGCAGGGATAAAGTTCTGGGTGAGGAACTTCTTCTACCTGTGAATGTCAGCATTTGCTTTGCGACTTAGAGTTGCTTGGGGCAGTAAGATGCTAAGCTAAGCAACTTGCCCAGGGTCACATAGCCAACGTGTGTCAGAGATGAGGCTTGAACCCAGACCCTCCCTGCTCTCAGGCTAGCTCTTTATCCAATTCATCATACTGCCCTTCCATGTAGGACAGTTTAAATGGATAAAAAATGCCCATTGTCCATAAAACTAAATATTATTTAAAATATTTCATCTAGCCTAATCCTTCCCACCCTAAAGCATAGAAAGGCAAAATAACTTGCCAGAAAGAGAATATTTGGCCTTTAACCTCTTTGCATACCATGAGAGCAGAGCTGCTGAAGTGCATAGAGGAGGTGAGACAGCAATCTGTCTGCTGCTCCATCCACATCTGTAGAGACCTTCCATATCTGTGGAGCTCCTCAATTTGCAGATATTTTTTACAGGCCTCAGAACTGAAGAGTGATTGACATGCTAGCCATAGGGTTCCACAAACAGTGGCACCAAGCTTTGTAATGTTATATCTATTATTGGAGAGATTAAGATAAATAGTATCAGCTATACAGGGTGTCCCAAAAGTCTTAGTGTAGCTTTAAGATATTAAAGCTAAAGCTTATAGCTGCATTATGACTTTTGGCATACTCAGTAGCATGTTTTGGTTTTCAAAGACCTTTTTTTTAAGGCAGTTGGGGTTAAGTGATTTGCCCAGGGTCACACAGCTAGT
>NW_020954563.1:7093519-7109029 GCF_900497805.2 Vombatus ursinus | reverse complement strand
CAGTGTCTGGGGCCAGATTTGAACTCAGGTCTTGCTGACTCCAGGGCTGGTGTTGCTCTATCCACTGCAACACCTAGCTACCCACAAAAATCTCCTTTTACTCAAAGTTCCCTTTGCTTTGACTTGTTGCACATTTACAATATTAGAGATTTGATATTCTTTCTTTTCTCACTCAAACACATATGCAGGCTCATGTGCATGCACACATACACGCATGCACATGCAGTCATTGTGACAGTCATATGGTGCAGTGCACAGAGTGCCAGATTTGAGATCAGGAATACCTCAATTCAGAGTCTGCCTCAGATACAGCCAAGGGAGTTAATTGGCTGCCACAGTGGCTTTGGCTTTACTTTCAATGGAATATATTGCAAAGTTTTTATTTTGTTTAACAAGTGTTCATAAAGCACATAGTAATATAATAAAAAGTACACTATGATACTAATAGGTGCCATTAATGCACATTTAAGATGTGCAAAATACTTTCTATACTTTGCCTCATTTTTCTTTCTGTGAGCAAAGTATTATATTAGGCACTGAGGATACTCACAAACTGAGACGATTCTGTGTTCTCATCTGTGTGAATGTCCCAGTTCAATAATGCAGATGGAAGCCCACCCATGCCTGTGCATCCTGCGTGCCTAGCTAACCACACAGGGAGTTGCCCCCCCAACATGCTGAGGGTAGACCACTTCAAAAGAATGCCTATGAAATGTTTGGTCCACCCATCTATTATTTCTCACCATTACCACATGACCAGCCCCTCTTCTTCATCAATCATCCATTTCCCTGATGACATTTTTATCTTCTTCTTATAAGTTTCTAAGATTGTTGCAATCTGCTCATACCTGCTGCATGCATGTGCTTCTACATTGCCTTCCCTCATTTTCAAATCATTAGGGATTGTTGTGTTCCATGGTCCATAGCCATATAATAAGGGAGATATAAAGACAAAATGGAATAAACACTACCCTCAAGAAACCTGTATTTGACTAGTAAGGGTGCCCTCTTTATATTTTCAAGGCATTGTGCACAGGTGCAGTCATTGTATATCGCTGGAGTTGGCAGAGGCAGGCTCACCAATTACAAGGATCCAAAATATCCTAGACTGGCATTTTTATGGCTTCTTTAGGAAAGCTCTCTGTAAACTGTAAAACACAAGAGTAGCATGAGCCATTTTGCTGGCATTGCTACTCAAGCAAAGTAGAAATGACAGTAAAGAACATAATGATGAGAGGACAACTGAACAAGACTAAGTCCATTCAGAACATATCCTACCATGGTGGATGTTACAGTCAGTCAACAAGCATTTATTAAATGCTTACTATGTGTCAGGCACTGTGCTAAGCTCTGGGGGACAAAAAAAGGCAAAAACTCGTTCTCTCCCCTCAAAGAACTTATATTCAAATAGGGGACATAATGTGTGAATAACTATGTACATACAAGATATATACAGTGCAAATGGAAGGCAGTCTCAGAGAGAAGGCACTGGGGGCAGCCTTCTGAAGAAAGAAGAACTTGAGCTATCTTGAAGGAAGCCAAGAAAGCCAGTGGGCAGAGGTGAGGAGGGAGAGTATCCCAGACGTGAGGGATGGACAGCCAGTGCAAAATCTCATGGAGTATTCTGGATGACACAATTTTGAGGGTGTAAAAGGATTGATTCTCATGGTCTCTAAAAGAATAGAGGATACCAAAAAAGTTAGGCAGGGGTGTGTGTGGGAGAACAAAACCTCTAACATTATTAACAAAAAATAGGTTACTGAGGAAGTATCATTAATTACCACCCCATATATGCCCACTTTCCCATCCCTACAAAACTTTAATGAGAATAATCTACACACAGATTGATGATATCCCTGTTTAAGATATGAGAGGGGAACCAATGGGCTTGTGCAAAGGAGATTCCATAGATTATTACATTTCACGGTCATATAATCAGCTGAAAAATGTAGAGAAGTCAAGATCCTCTTGATTTTATTGTTTGTTGAATGTATCAAAATATTTGATTTGGTAGAATAAAGTGTGATCTTCAAGGCTCTCTTTCAAAGAGTCTCTCCCATGCATATGTCAAAATTCAACAAGACTCCTTGAAAAAAATGTAACAATTAGAATTAATTTGTTTTGTGGTTGTCTTTCATGGTTTCTGCCAGAGGAGGTATAAAGTCATTCTTATAGATGTGCCTCTTAGAATTCAAGTCCAAGTGGCATTCCCTTCATGTGCAAAGTCCTCTGGATATTTCTATTTGCAATGCTATGAATTTCCCAAATGAGAGCCACAGCTAGCCTAAAGCTTCTGACCAGCAATGCCACAGGAAAATCCTGTGAGATAAAGAATGCCTCTGGTCTAATTGAACAGACAAATGATAAGAGCTGTTCATCAGTCTTGGGCAGAGGTTGGACCCAGAAATGAACCTAGACCTTGGGAAGATGAGTAATGTTGAAAAAAATAATTTTCATTGATAGCTTTGGTTTTGAAAGCCAATTCCATTTCCTATTGTATTCCTCCTCAATCCTGTTTGCTGAGAGCCATCTTGTATAACAAAAAAAATTTAAATCTGTAAAACTAACCAACATATCAAAAAAGTGTGAAGTTATATACACCTCTGTAGCCCCTCCCCCCTACAAATAAGTAGAGGGAAGTTCAAGCAGAAGCCATAGTTGTGATAGCATAATGCTGACAGTCTCTTCTTTGGAGCCAAGCATGGCCATTATGATGTTCCAACATTCAGTTTCTATTGTTTTGTTGTTGCTGCTATTCTTTCCATTTATATCGTGTTATCATTATCTACCTGGTCATGTTTTTGATGAACCCAAGCTTCTCTACAATACTTCCTTCTTTGGTCCTCAGTTTCCCCTTCTATAATAAGAGGATGTTGGACTTAATGATTTCCAAAGTCCTTTCCAGCAATCTATAACCTGAAGCACAGCCCATCCTTTTAATAATATTCTTGTGGTGATGCCCTGAGGTTAGGGATCATGGAATGTTACTGTCCCCACAGAATCAAAGCTGAGAGCCAACAGAGAGGCTCATGGTGAAAATGAATAGGCTGCAATGTTGCCAGTGGGAACTTGCATGGGAGAAGTGGTGTAAGAGATATTGTAAATAACCAAATGACTGGAAAATAAGACCAGTCAGTCATGGAGTGGGAGGAGGGAATAATCAATGGAAAGCCCATATACTGAATTCACATCCACATAGTGCCTAGGAGATCTAGGGGAAGGCCTCTAAAACACTGAATAGACCTCCAGTGGAGGATTTATGATGGATCGATTGTGATCCATGTCAATGAAGAGAGTACTTAATCTGTGAGATCAGAGTCAATGAAGTGTCAATAATTCGGTATTGAGTCTTATTCTAGCAAAAATCATGGTTTTGCGTAACAGTTCTCTTTAGCTTGCTTCAGCAAATATATATGGAATCAAGAGTCCTGTGTTCAAATCCTGGCTCAGAAATTTACTACTTAGGTTAACAACTGTGAAAGGTCTCAGAGGAAACTGAGGCCTAGAGAGATGAAGTGTTTTGGAGAAATTCAGATTCATTAAAAACATGGCTCAAAGAGAAGCAAAGTGAAGGTAACAATATGCACTATGATTACCACAATGTAAATGGAAAGAACAGCAGCAAGAGGAAAACAATGGAAACTGAATGGAAAGAGTCAATTCACACTTCTGAGCCTCAGTTTCCTCATCTGTAAAATTAAAAAAAAAAACCAACAATACTTGCCCTAACTGACTCAGTGAGTGGTTGGAAGGAAATCACTGTGTACATCATAAAGCATTACAAAAATGTTATTATTGCTGTATATATTTGGACATTCATGATAACTATTAGACATTTGTAATTTAAATCATTCTGACTAGACCCTTTTGCTTTCTTTTCAATAATTCAAGGATTTAGAGCCAGCAGGACATTTAGAAATAATAGAAATCATAGATTTAAAGTGGGAAAGGACTTTAGAGACCAGCTAGCTTATAAATGAGTAAACAAGCCCAAAGAAATTTAGATGACATGCCCAAGGTCACACAAGTAGTGAGCAGCAGAGCTGGGATTTGAATCCAGGTTTTTTCATTCCAAATTCAGTGCCCTTTCCTCTGAACTGTGCTTTGTGCCCCAGCTAGTCCAACCCTCTCATTTTACATCTCAGGAAATCTCCATAGTGTGAATGTGGCTTGCCTAAGGATCACTCAGCTAATATAACTCAGGTTCTGGATTTGAAACCAGACTGTTGACTGTGGAGTCAAAGGATCTGGGGTCAAATCCCAACTCTGATAATACCTATGGGACTTTGGACAAGACCCTTAATCTCTTTTGTTCCCCACCCCCCCCGCCCAGTAAAATGATCTGGAAAATCTGGAAAAATTGTAGCTCTGACTTTCAATGGCTCAGTAATTTCTTTTCCAAGAGAATACTGATAACCTCTAAGGCTCCTTGCAGCTCTAAACCTATGACCCTATAACCCCATGACTTTACCTGCAGGCTCTTGGACTAGCAATGCAGTGGTCCTGTTACCACACTGCAGCTGTCCTACTCTTACCTTTGCATTTCACAATATCAATCTCATCCTTGAGAATAATGGCTGTGCTAGAAATTGTAGCCCAGCATGTCCCACATGAGGTTAATAATAAAAAAGAAGCCTTCAGTGTGGGACGAAGTGTTCTGGTGAACAACTCCGCGTGCAGATGTTCTTTCCTGTTGAATGTTTAAACCCAAAGTGGAGATGGCAGATGAGCTATAGTCACAAAACCTTTACTGTTGCCCGTGAGATTGCCCATGGATCCTTCTGTGAATTAATCTGAACTAAACGCCTACACAAAGCTACAAGCCCACATGTGTTACCAACTTGGCAGCCTTTGCCCACAGTTCCATCCACTGAGCTCTGCAGCGCTCATGGTCCCTTATGTGTCATGTGCACCCCCCAAAGGTAGGCTGTGACAGAGTGATGAAGGAGTGCAAGGGACTCTGGCTGCCAGAATATTCCTTTTTACATTTCAAAGGCTCAGGTGAAGCAATGCTTGAAAACCCCTTCTGATACACAAATGAAGAATGCCAGGCAAAAGAAGAGGAAAAGGAAATTGTTAGTTTGGAAATTTCCTGAACTCTCCCAGCTCTAACTTGCTGTGTAACTTTGGGAAATAGTCTTACCTTCTCTGTACCTCAAGTCCTCCTCTGTAAAAGCAAGAGATCGGAAGAGAAAATCTTTAATTTCCTTTCTAGCTCTGGCATTCAGAGAGTTGTTTTTATCCATAGGAATGTTGGTACCATATGGCTGAGATGTTTAACACATTTTTTCACTTATGGATCTTAGAATGAGAAGTTATCACATGGGATAGGGGAACAGAAAACCCTGGGAAGGAATCTGTAAAAGGCTGCTTTGTGTGCCTATGCCTCTCCCATTTCTCAAAGTCTCTTTGCTGGCTTATCATTTATACTTACAGCCCTTAAAGGTGGATATTCCCAAAAGCTCTATTCTGGTCACTCTTCTCTTTTTTTTGATGATCTTTCCTCCTCTTCTCTCCCTTTATCTCTTCATTAGCTCTGGTGAATTTAACTATTATCTCTATTTGGTAACTCACAGATCTATATATCCAGCCTTACCAGCCAGTAAGTCTCTGTGGCTAGATATAAATTTAGGTCTTCCTGACTCCAGACCCAGCACTCTATCCATTAGGCCACTTAGCTGCTTCTAAATTGTCAAATAACAAGCCAGTCAAAGGTGTCACCAAGCTACAGATCCCACCTTTGGAAACTCATGAGAGAGAAGATTTCTAGTAGCTGGACAATGGAAAAGAAGAGGGCCTAAGTTTATAAAAGAGAAAGGCTTGGCCATAAATACTGTCAGTTTATCAAAGAATAAAATAAATCTATTTATAAACATGTTGAAGATAACCCAGGACCATATAATAACCACCATGACTTTGTAAGGGACTCATCTTGCCTCAGACTCTTCTTAAGCCCCTCCTATGACTATAGTAGCCAGACTGGTCCCAAAAGATTTTATTTTCAATGGGGAAATATCTTCTAGGCTAGGGGTGGGGAACCTGCAGCCTCGAGACCACATGTGACCCTCTAGGTCCTCAAGTACAGCCCTTTGACTGAATTCAAGCTTCACAGATCCCCTTAATAAAAGGATTTGTTCTATGAAACTTGGATTCAGTCAAAAGGTTGCACCCAAGGACCTATAAGGCCATATGTGGTCTCGAGGCTGCAAGTTCCCTAACCCTGTCCTAGGCCCTTTTCAACACAGTTTTCTGTTCCCATAGATACTTTATAGCCTGTAATAATCAATATGGATTATGGTAAAGCTAGACGGGTTTAGGAACTGTTTGAATGACCAGATTCCACACCAGGTGATTAACAGATCAACATCAACTTGGAGTGATTTCTCTAGTGGAATGCCCTAAGGCATATATACATTCATGTCCCTGTTAAGTCAGTGACTTCCATGAAAGCATAAAGGACATGTTTATCAAATTTGCAGATAATTTGAGTCTGGGAGGGAAAGGTAATGAAAAAAATTGGCATTTGAAAATATACGATCAGGCCAGAAAATTAGACTAAACAGAAGATACATCTTAAATTCTATAGATGGAAAGTTTTAGATATGGATTCAAAAAAATAATCAACTCTGTGGGTACAGGATGGAGGAAGGTGTGGATAGATAATAATCAGTGAAAAGTCATCTGAGGTTTTTGTTTGTTTGTTTGTTTCCCCAAGCTCAGTATGAGTTAACAGAGTGATATAGCAGTGAAATAATAGTTTAATATCAGGCTACATTAATAGAAATGTAGTGTGTAGAATATAGGAAGTTGTAATCACTTTGCTCAAACCCCACCTGGAATATTGTTTTCAGATCTAAGTCCCACATTTTAGGAAGCCATAACACATCCCAAGGAGAAGGTCTGTTCTGTTGAGGAAACTTGAACTGATTTTGAGGATTAAGTGAAGGAATTGGGAATGTTTAACCTGGAAAAGTGAAGCTTTGGCGGGAAATGGGGTATCTTCAAATATCTGAAGAGTTATTATGTGGATGAGAGATTGCACTTTTTCTCTTTGGTCCCAGAGGGCAAAGCTAAGGGACAGTGGGTGGAAGTGCAGAGAATCAGATTTCAGTCTGATGTGAGAGAGAAAAATTTCCCAACAATTGGAACTCCCCCAAAATAGAGTGGTTTGCTTTGAGATATAATGGGTTCTCCATCTGGAGGTCGAGCAGAGGCTGGAAGAATAATTGTTGAAGATGTTGTAGAGAAAAGTCCTGGGAAGGTATGGGTTGGAATACATGACCTCTGAAGTCCCCATGAATTCTACTATTTTATAGTTCTACGAAAGAACACCATTTGCTGAATACTTCAGAGATACCTGGTTTTCTTCATCTAAGTGCTCCCTTCCCTAATGCAGACCCCAATTCTTCCATTCACATATAGATAGCTTCGTGAGTAATTTTGCACAATAAAATCCACACCTTGGATGACTTGGATGACAGGCACGTGGGCCGGGTCCCAGAAGTGCTTGAACTTGGTATGACCTGCCTGACTTTTGCCTCCACTTGGCATACCTTTCAAGAGTCTCTGACTGCTTTCATGCCATGATGACAATATTAGTAAAGGAATTTTGATTTATAATAAGCCAAAACTGTAACCAAAGCTAATGATGGCTCTTTGGGGCCCAGAGGGTGAAACGTGGGCTTTTTGAGCCAATGAAGGAGGCCTTATAAACCATAGTATCATAGGTCTAAAGCTGTAAGGGATCTCAGAGACCATCTAGATCAACCTCCTTGTTTTACTGTTGAGGAAACTGAGACCTACGGAGGAGTGACTTGCCAAAGGTAGCATCAAGTAACAAATGACAGAGGCAGAATTTGAACTCATGTTCTTTGACTCCAAATATAATGATCTTTCCTCTGCAAAATGCTTACTCTCCATCAGCATCAAAGAGGAATGTAGCCGGGTTTTGTACCTGTAATAAAGTGTTCGGTTGTTTTAAAATTCTAAATAGCCAGGCACGGTGGTACACATCTGTAACATCTGCTACCGAGATAGGCCAAAGCTGGTGAATTGTTTGAGCTCAGGATATATGGGCCACGGTTGGATTAAAACTGATTTGTGTCCACACTCAGCACCAATATGGTAAAGCCCCAGGAGGTAGGGTGGAGGCCGTCAGGCTGCCTAAGAAAGGGGCAGACTGTCTCAGGTTGAAAATTGAGCAGGTCAAAGCCTCCATCCAGATCAGCAGGAATATTGGGCCTGGGAGTGCCTGCTTTGTTTCTAGCTGGGGAATAAGCAAGGGTGACCCAGTTTCAATAAATTAATAGAGAGAAAGCGAGAGACAGAGACAGAGAGACTAAAACTCTATAAACTGTTGCAAAAGTATGTATTTCCATGGAAAGAGATGGGGACCAGAAAGAGTATATTATATATTTTCATCTGAAATTGAGAGCTCATGGGCTCCCCATCACTGGAGTCATTCAAGCCAAAGTTGAGCTGTAATATCTATTGCAACATTGTAAAGGCACTTTGTGGTTGAGGTTGGGTTTGAGCTAGATAATTGTTTGGTCCTTCCTAGTTCTGAGAATTCCATCATTCCACTCTTTGTGCTTTAGTCCTGAATTAATGACTTTGGGTTTAATCTTATTTCTGTTTTGGATTTAATTCACTTTTCCTCTAATGTCTTGTTTATTTTAAATTTTTTCCTCAGAACCTCCCACTCCCATTGCTCCTCCTGAATTGCTGGCAGTTGGGGCCACCTATCTGTGGATTAAACCAAATGCCAATTCCATAATTGGAGATGGTCCCATCATCCTGAAGGAGGTGGAATACCGTACAACCACAGGAAACTGGGCTGAGACCCACATCGTCGATTCTCCCAACTACAAGCTATGGCACCTGGACCCTGATGTGGAATATGAAATCCGAGTGCTGCTCACCCGGCCAGGCGAGGGTGGGACAGGCCCCCCAGGTCCCCCACTGACCACCAGGACCAAGTGTGCAGGTAGGGAGCTCCACCAGGGATTGGCTGATTGCTCTGGGGGCTGGCAAGCATCCAGGATCTGTTTCTCCTCTTGGCATTCTGTGACAGCATAATACCTTAATCTTTGCCAAGTCATGTTTCCCATGCTTGATAGTGACGGAAAAGGCTCGGCCTGTGCTTTTGAGTTGCCTTCTGGTTCAGGTTATGTTTCCGAGCTCTTGCCTAGTTTTCTTGCTCAGAGAGCGTGTAATCACTGGGCAGGTGTTTAGAGGAGGCTTGCCTGGGGCTCCACAGACACTTTGTTAAACTTACTGGCATGAAGTTATCATGGAATGAATGGTACAGTCCTGCCACCTGCACACAAAGGGACTTTACCATCCTTCACAACTCCTCTCTTGTGTATCATCGACAGTGCCATCCTGAACATGCTTGATTTTTCCAAACTACCAAGAAGAAGGTCAACAAGCCCAAGATGTCTCTGTAGTTGTGGAATTGTGTAGTTATAAACTTTATTTGGAAGTGATGGAAACTAGGTTGCTATATTCAATGGGGTCCTATCTTTTCCCTGGAAGTTCCCTGTAATAATAGTCATAGGTGAAACTTGAAAATCACGTTCTTAAACATGAGTCAGCTCAGGCTAGCCTGTGGTGAATTCTCGTTGGTGGGCCCTAGCCCCTGGACACATGGGCCAGTTCCAGGAATTCTCCTCAACCTTTCTTGCTATCAGCAGAGCTCCCACTACAAATTTTGACTTTTCTGGAGACATAAAGGATGATATATATTCGTCCCCTGGCTAGGACCTTGAGGTTTGTCCTTGAATGCAACACACCTATTTATACCAGAGAGGAGGAAGGAAGGACCAGCCTCCAGCCAGTGCCTGTAGGGGTAATAGCTTGGACAGGAGCTCATTATATTATACAGAAGTCCAGCTTGGCAAATTCCTCCCTAGTGAAGCTGGGAAGGGTCCAGGCCGTAAATAAGCAGAGTGGAAGAGGCTCTGCTGCTGGATTCTCTAGCTCTGGCAGCACTGCTGTGTCTGGATGCGAGGGTGAGGGGCTCTCTGCAGGTGTGGCTGTAGCTGGGGGCTACAGGCATTTAGTACCAGGCCGCATCCTGAGGCTTGTGAATCTCTTTGGAGAGAGTAATGGTAGCTGTGGCAGGTCGACGTTGCTATTGTATATGTGGAGAAACTCAAGTAATGGTGTCCAGTACTTTAATTAGCTGAATTTCAAGAAGAATTCTCTTCATGATTGGTATGGCAACCATGATTCCAGCTAATTAAACATCTCCCTTTCACCCCCACGTCCCCACCCTGACCAGGACCTAGTATTTCTCCTTACCTCAGAGCGGCTATAGAGAGAGCTGACTTTTCCTGGTTGTAACTATTCCTGACCTGTCCTTCCTGTGGCACTTTGGATGATGCATTTCCCTTAGAAGTGGCCTTCTGGTGCTTATCCTTTGCTGCTTCCATTACCAGGCTCTTCTAGGGCTTCTCCAGTCATCCTGATCCATATCTGGCCACTGGACCCAGATGGCTCCAGAGTAGAAAGTGAGGCTGGTGACTTTGCACAGTCCTCCCTCACTTAAATCCGATTCACTTGCATATCATGGCATCACCTCTCAGATGTCATGATCCTCTTCGAGAACAAAGGACAAACAATAACAACCACCAGACTTTTCCATTCAAGCATTCCCCCTTGTTTTGGATCTGAAACACAATTCTTTGCTGACATGTCTACTTCTTCCTTATCCTGCTTCCCCAAAGCTAAGCAACAATTATTTGTATTTTCACTTATCAGCCGTGTGACCTTGGAAAAGTCACTTAACAACCCTGAGCCTGATTCCTCATCTGCAAAATGAAGAGGTTCAACTAGACAGCCTTTGATATTCCTTTTAGCTCTAGTTGCACTATGATCCTGCCATGGAACAAAAAAGAGAATAGAGAGAAAGAGAAAAAGAAAAATATAAAATTATACATTTCAAAAGCATCATTAAAAGGGATGTCAGCTCCGGAAGCCTTTTAGAAATCAACTATAATATGTCCCTTCAATGTCAGCATAATGAAAGGTTGTCCTTGCTCTCTACTGGGGAAGGTTGCACCTTATAGAGGAGAGGTCCTTAGTCTAGAATCTGTGACTTATTTTTTAAACATTCTGATAACCGTATATCAATATAGTTGGTTTTCTTTGTACTCCTTTGTATTTTATTTTATGCCAGTAAAGTCATTATTCTGACAAGGAATCCATAGATTTCACCAGAGTGCCAGAAGAGTCTATTACACAAAAAAGGTTTAGAACCTTTACTGTCACAGGAAGTGCCCTAAACTGGAAAGTGAGAAATGTGGGTTCTGGTTATGACTCTGATGCTAGCTCCATGACTGAAGGCACATTATTTCCCCACTCTAGGCCTCGGTTTCCTTTTCTATAAAATGAAAAGATTCGACCAGATAACCTCAAATCACTTTTGAACCTACAAGTGTGAGTATGGTCATCATGGCCACTTTAAAGGTCCTCCTCCTGCTTAGAAGAAATCTCATATCTTTTATTCAACTGTAAGCTCTTCAATGGCAGAGATGGTCTCATTCATCTCTGCGTCCACCAGGGCCCTGCACAGTGTAGGAACTTAGGGGGTGCTTCTTGAATAGAATGGAGTACAACAAGGGTGGCTCATTGTAGCTGAAAGTGAGGCGGTACCTGGTGATGGCCCCTCTCATTTTTGATGCCCAGACTTTATTCCCAGCCTGCCACCGTGAGCATGCCAGACCCTAACATGAATATCCTTTGGGGAATCATTCTTTAGGAGGCGACAGAACTAACAAAATAAATGGAAATGCCCTTTTATTAATTTGTGGAAAGGCTTTTGATCAAATTCCTCATTGAAACCTGATTATGAAACCTCTTGCTTTAAAAAGGACATAAAGATGTGTTATTAAACTGGCTAATCTCTTACCCCAGCTTTGTAATACACTTTGCGTCCATAAAAGTAATTGATTGGCTCCTGCTGCTACAGCTTCTCTTTGTCCACAGGGTAAATCTGAGGGCTTCTAGGGTTTTTGATCTTTACAAATGCTGTTCCAGGTACTTTAGCCGTCCCCATGGACTTATTTTCTGATGATCATATAATAATTTTGAAATTCAATTGCAGGATGATCATCTCAATAAAAATTTACAGTCTCTTGCAAAATATTGCCCAAACCTAGAGAATGGCTTTTACATGTTACAAGCACAATTTTGTGACTCTCACTATGAATGTAATTAGTTAGGATGCTGTATGTGGCAATACATTTTCAAAAATGCTGGTATTTTAAGTAAGTAACTGTTACATTCCTGAATGGACCATATTTTATAAAATGGGCCACCCACAAGATAATCGCATCCCCACATGATGCTGATAGTACAAGGATGCTCTTTCCCTTATAATTAATCTTTAAAAGGTTTTCACAGCCAATATCCCTTCAGGGATATTGTTTTTGGGGGCTGTTAGACTGTGGTTGTGTGATGCTTCATTTATTAATAATTACCCACAAAGTGCATCCAATATTTCACTTAGTAGAACATTTAAAGGCTTGAAATGCCCAGGGTCTCATTTCTGCCCAGAGGAGTTTGGAACAAAAGACCAGACAAGAGTAAAACACAAAGTTGAATGGTTGAGATAATGTCCATCGTGAAGAAATCAATGTTAGGGAGTAGAGAGTAGGAGAAAGGCATTCTAAGGAGAAAGGGAAGGAGGGAGAAGCAAATGGTCCATTCTCAGGAGGAGAAGGTAGCCAGCCATCTCCAAAAGAGGAGTGACCTGTTGAAGCTTCCAGGGAAATGAAACAATTTACATAAGGGAAAAAAAAAACAACCTAGGATGATTTTGACCTTGACAGGAAAACACGAAGAAAGCTAATGAAGGGATTTAAAAAGATGAATCATCTTGTCACTACGAGGGGGAGGAAAACAAGAGAAAGTTGCTACCTTTTTTCTTAAGCTCTTATGCTCTTCATTGTTCATTGGATGTGTGTTGTATACCTCCCCTCCCCCACCTCAACTAGGCTGTAAGCTACATGAGGATGATTCCAACCTATTTCCAACCTCATTGTGCATTATTCCTCCTGCCGCCCTCTGTGGTCCCGCCCATCTGGCTTTCTTTTTCTTCCTCACACATGACATTGCATTTCACATTTCCTACCTTTGCACTGACTATTCCCTCATGCCTGGAATCCCCTCTCCTTGCTCACCTTTGTCTCAGAGAATCCCTTTCTTCCTTCAACATGTAATTCAAACACTCCTTTCTATAGGCTCTATAGGAAGCCTGTCCTGACCCCCCGAACTGCTAACGCCCTCCCTCCCAAACTATCTTCTATTTAACTACTTTGAGCATATTTCTTATTGATTCTCTTTATGTATATTCTGTACATACTTATACATGCCCATTGTTGGAGTGTAAACTACTTGAAAGTGAGAATGGTTTCTTTCTTTGTATTCCTAGCACCTAGCACAGTGCCTGGGGCATAGACATTTAATTAACGCTTATTGATTGATTGATAAAGATCACGGTTCTGACCAGCACAGAGGGGCAGGGCTCTGAACACTGTAAACACTTGATGCATGTTTATTGAATGAACAGAATGAGTGTGGCTGAATGGAAGTCAGAAGTGATGAGGTTGCCGTAGTAACCTTGTCTTTCTTGAAGCATTCTCTTCCCCTCTCTGACTGTGTTCAGTTCTTCCGCCATCTTCCTTTGGCTCCTATCGCACTTCATGCATCTTAACTGGGGGCAGTCTTTGGTGCTTAGTCTTTGGTTTTCAGTCCTTTTGCTCTTGCTGTGCTTTTTAAAGTATTTTCTTATTCTGAGCTTTCTTCCACTCTGAAAGTTTCAGCTAGCGTCTCTGTAACCCATGACATTGAAATTTGCATTTGCCTGGCCTCTTAGCTCCACATTTGCTCCTCCATTTCCACTTGGATGATTTGCCGTTGCTTAAAAAATTCAGTAGGTCTAAAACCAAACCTGGAATTTTCCCCAATTTCCATTTCTTCAATCATGATACCATTATTCTTCTCACCCATACTCCAAAGCCCAGAGTCATCTTTGACTCATCTCACTCTAAAATCCCTAATATTCAGATTGTTAGAAAATCTTGTCAATTTTTCCTGTGGAGTAAACATTTTTATATATGTCCCTTTCTCCTCCAGTCTTATTCCCATGCTATTGGTCCAGACCTTTATCACCTAAATCATTGATACATTTCTATGATTCTAGCATAATATAATGGAAATGGTGCTGAATTTAGAGTCAGAGGCCTTGAATTTGAATTCCATCATTTCTGCTTAATTGCAGGGCAACTTTGAGGAATTACTTAACCTCTCCGAGACTGTTTCTTCATCTATAAAATGAAGAGGTTGGAATAGAATAACTCTGAGTTCCATTTCAAATCTAAATCTATAATCTCTCCAAATCCATAATGCTAATTCACATTTAGACACTTAAGTGGATACATTTCTCATGCATGTAGGTGCTTCCTCTATTGGTAGAGTTCCTTGCCTTTTAATTCTATGTGATTCTTAAATCATTTCCTCTCATTAATCACCCAACGTAAGATCTATACAATACATTAGAGGACTTCCTTTGGATGTTTTGTTTGGTGTTTTAATGTTTTATGGGTCATATATTCCAATCTATTCATTTTACAGAAGAGGAAACAAATTCAGAGAGACTGAGAACCTTGTCCCCAATGCGTGTTATAAGTAGCTGAGCTGGCATTTCGACTTGGGGTTCTCTGCATCTAAATCTAATGTTCTTTTCAATATACTATGTTGCCTTCCATTTATGAACCCAGCCCATTTTCCATTGGAGGTGTATGTACAAGATATACATACCCACCAATAAACTCTGTGGACTATCCATTCAAATTAAGTATATATCATAGTTTGAATAATAGGCATTATACACACACACACACACACATACAGAAAGAGGGAGGAAGGAAGGAAGGAAGAAAGAAAGAAAGGAAGAAATAAAGAAAGAAAGAAAGAGTATGGAGTGCTCAGGGAAGACTAAAAAGGCTTGCTAAGCACTTTTTTAGGGCTGCTCATCCACCTTTGGTGTCCACCTTTCACCCAATTCTCACATGTGGCTCCAAGAAGCTGTTTCATGTGCAGTGTCCATAGCCCAGTAAAACCATCTCAATATGTGGGCTAAACCAAGTTGAGAGTAACCAACAGGCTTCAAACTCTTCAGTAAGTTAGGGAGTGTCTACCCCAAGCATGAGAACATTTCCTCCAGTGGAATGAGCAGATGAGAACAATTTGTTCTAATGGCCATGAAGATGACTGAAGCAGGCTCTGCGGACTACTTAGAGCTTGGTCACATGTCAAAGACACCAAGGTCATTCACTGCATCTCCAGCTATTGTCAGTTCTGATTTTGCACTTCAATGATTCAGGAAGACATCATCCTGTACTATCATTGGTCGTCTTTGAAATGAAGGATGATCTTTCTTCTCTTTCTCTCTCTCTCTGTCTCTGTCTCTCTGTCTCTGTCTCTGTCTCTCTCTCTCTCTCT
>NW_020954563.1:7077678-7093484 GCF_900497805.2 Vombatus ursinus | reverse complement strand
ATATGTATGTACGTTTTTTCTGTGTGGGTAGTTAGCCAGATTTCTTTAAGTGATTATGACTTTCATTAAGAAAATCTTCAGAGTTCCTGAGCTAATGGCTATCAAGTCAATGTCATCTACATTTGTTTTTGCATAATAGTGACATTTATTTTGTTGCAATTGTTACTATTAATATTTACCTTATGAGTTGTTGAGGGTTTTAGTTGATGAGAGACATCTGACTAGTTGACCCTTCTACCCATATCCCTTCCTTATTTCCCTGCCTATGGAAACTCCCATCTCAGAAACTCATATTTGGAAGGCAATTTAGTGGTCATTTACTCAGAATCAAAGAATCTAAGAGTAACAAAGCATCTCAGAGGCCATCTAATTTAAACCATACCTTCTTCAACATAGAACATTCATTTTACAATATAACAACCTCTTTACTACAGTCCCTTATTACCTCTTACCTGGACTATTGGAATGACCTAATTAGTGTCCCTGCCTCAAGTCTTTTCTCATTCCTATACATCCTCTACCTATATAACAAAGAGATTTTTCTTCAAATGCAATTCTACTTGATAAGCTAGAGTGGCTCCTAATTGATTTTTAGGATAAAATTAAAATCTTTATTTGACTGTCAAAAACCTTCACAATCTGGCCTCAATATACTCTTCATACCTCATTATACATCACTTCCCTTTTCACACTCAGTGGTCTAGCTAAATTGGTCTTCTTGGTGTGCCTCATAAAGCATCCCATCTCCCACCTCCATCCTTTGCACTGGCTGTCTTCCTTGCCTCATATGCTCTACTCCTATAGCTCTGAGGTCTACGTGAAAATGATTCTGACAACAGCATTCTCTTAGTTTAGGTTCAGTATTGGGACAAAATGAGACACAAGTCACTGAAGAACTAACAAAAAGGGGTTATTTACTTTGCTCTAATACAGCAAGGATTTGGTGGTACTTAGTATCTCTGAACCTGACCTCCTTTGTCTATATATGGAAATATCTGGTCATCAGAACAGTGATGACTCCTGTGATCTTCAAAAACCCCTTAAGTTTGAGGGGTCCAGACTCCAGTGATTGAGACTTTTATGCCCATAAGTGACCAGAAAAGTATGTCAGGGAAGCCAGAGATTCTGGGGACAGTTTTGTCTCTTTTTAGGGAAAGCATATCCCTGTCTCAGGAACAAGGAGGAGGGACCTAGAGCCACCCCATGTTGGGAATAGGGGCCTAGGGGAAAAGGAGCTGCAACAGGGAACAGGGGCCAATCGGGTCTCAGCATCACTTTGTCTCCTCTTAAGGAAAACGAATTCCTGTTGTAAAAGGGAAGGAGGAGGAATGGGCCTAACCCATGTTGTGGTGAATCATTGGTAAACATTAGTTCTCTAGTACTTTTTTGTTCCCTTATAAAGTTAATGTCCTCTTTCTATCAATTGCCTGGTCTTTTTCATTTTTATTCTTTATATAGTAAATATATATATATTTATACACACACACATATAAACATGTATATGTATATATGTACATGTATGTATATATGTATGTGTACATTTATATGTAGGTATGTATGTGTACATGTATGTGTATATATCTATGTATATAATATGCATTATGTATGTGTTTTTCTTTTTATATAATATATATTTATGTTATTTATTATATATTTATATGTAATAGATGTGCATGTTGTCTCCCTCAATATAATTTGTTTCTTGAGAGCAGGGATGGCTTCATTTCCATTTGTTGTTACTGACTAATTGCTGTGTGTTTAATCTCTGACATATAGTCCTGGCTCCATCTGAAGACCTTCAGTGCCAGGCACAGGAACATCACTATTGCTGAGCAGCCCATTATTCCCTGGGATGACTTTTCAGGTTGGGAAGTTCTTCATTCTATTGAACCAAAACCTGCTTGTGTCCATTAGCATCCTATATCTCTGCCTGCTCTACTAATTTCCTTTATAATATCCCTGATTTAAGTGGCCATCTCGCCTCTGCACAAGTGTTGTTATTTTTGGTCAGGCTGGTGATTTCATCCATGGGAAGAATTACCTGTAGAAATGCCCACCCCCTCTCTCTCCTCTACCTACCACACCTTGGCAAACGATCTGCAGCTGAGCTAGGCCCCAGTGCTAATATGTCTGAAGCAGAAGCAGAAGCAGAACCAGAACTGAAAGCTAGATTTTCCTGAATCTCAAGGCCAGTCCTTCATCTTCTATAGCATACTGTATCCCCCAAGCAAATATATTAGTTTTAATATGGGGTGCATATTCTAGAAGGGACATTGACAAACTGGGACAGGTCCAAAGAAAAGCCACCATGATGGAGAAACCAAGCCATGGAAGCATTGGTTGAAGAAACGAGGAATGTTTAGCCTGCAAAAAGGAAGACTTGAAGGCAGGGAGAGGGAGCCATGATTGTTACTTTAAAATAGCTCCATAATGACAGGAACCACTTCATTTTTGTCCAGGCATAAAGTGCCTGACACATAGTAGGCTTTCGATAAAAGGGCCATCATCTATAAAAGGGATTAGATTTGTTTTGCTTGGCCCCAAAGAGCAGAACTAGCATTTTTATTCTGCAATAAGTTCAAAATGAAGCAGCATAGTGGATAGAGAACTGGCCCTAAAGTTAGGAAGACCAGAATTCAAATTTGGCTTCAGACACTGACTAGCTGTGTGACCCTGGGCAAGTCACTTAACCCTGTTTGCTTCAGTTTCCTCACCTGTAAAGTGAGCCAGGGAAGGAAATGGCAAAGCACTCCAGTATCTCTGCCAAAGAAACCACAAATGGGGTCAGAAAGAATTAGACACAACTAATTGACAAAAACAATGACAAGTTCAAAATGGTTATGTGATCTGAATGATAATATCAGAAAAAAATTAAAAGAGAAGCAGATCATATATCCTTCATAGCTATGAGGAGAGGACATATTATTAACCAAAAAGAGAAATTACAAAGGCAATTATAAGAGAAAAACTAGATAATTTTGATTTCATGAAATTGAAAATTTTTTGTACAAGCAAAATGAATGCATCTAGGATAAGAAAAGAATAGGTCAACTGGGGGAGAAATCTTTATATCAGATATCTCTGATAAGAGTTTGCTATCCAAGATATATAAATGACTAACAAATATCTAAGGCCAAAAGCCATTCCCTAATACATAAGATAAATACTCAAAAAATATGAAGAAATCATTCTCAAAAGAAGAATTACAAACTATTAACAACTAACTACATGAGAGAATGCTCCACATCACTAATAATAGGAGAAATGCAAATCAAAGCAACCCTGAGGTTTTATCTCACAATCAGGAAATTAGCAAAGATGACAAAAGATGGGAATTGCCAACATTGAGGGGCTATGGGAAGACAGAATACATTCTAATACATTATTGGTAAATCTATAAATTGGTACAACCATTCTAGAAAGAGATTTAGAATTATGAAAATAAAGTGACTAAAATGTCTATGCCCTATGACTCAGATTCATCTGCTAGGTATATAGTTCAGGAAGGTTACTGACAAAAAGAAAAGCTTCATAGACACCAAAATATTTGTACCAGCATTCTTTTTTTTGTGGTACCAAAGAAGTAGAAACAAAATAGATGCCCATCATTTGAAGAATAGCTTAACAAATCACAATGTAATGGAATGGAATATTGCTGGGCTGGCAGAAAGGATGGACATGATGACTCCATAGGAGTGTGGAAAGATATATAGGAATTGGGGCTGTGAAGTGAGCAGAACCAGAAACACAATGCACACAATATATACCACCATAAAATAATCGAAATGGAATTCATGAAATTATAATGATCAAACTTGGCCCCAAAGAGGGGATTTGAAAAAATGCCTTCCCCACTCCTTTGCAGAAGCGGAGTCTGTGGGTTTACATCATTAATTATAACATTAGAGTTTTTTATATGTTGACTTATTTTGCTGAATTTCTTTTTCTCTTTAAATTTTTGTTGTGTTGTCATTAAGGGAATAGCTCAGGAAAGGGGAGATAAGGGATTTGTTGTTCACTCATGTCCTGCTGTTTGTGACTCCATTTGGGGTTTTCTTGGCAAAGATACTGGAGTGTGGGGCAGCTAGGTGGCACAGTGGAAAGAGCGCCGGCCCTGGATTCAGGAGGACTTGAGTTCAAATATGGCCTCAGACACATAATACTTAGTAGCTGTGTGACTCTGGGCAAGTCACTTAACCCCATTGCCTAGCCAAAAAAAAAAAAAAAAAGAAAAAAAAGGAAAAGAAGCAAAGATACTGGAGTGGTTTACCATTTCTTTCTTTATCTCATTTTACAGATGAAGAAACTGAAGCAAACAGGGTTAAGTGACTTGCCCAGGGCCAGACAACTAGTAAGTGTCTGAAGCCAGATTTAAACTCAGGAAAATGAATCTTCTTATTCTAGGCCTGGCGCTCTATCCACTAGGCCATTTAGTTGCCGCTGAGTTAAGGGGTTGAGACGGGACAAATGTAGGTGATGTAAGCTATCAATAAAATCTGTCTTCAAAGAGCTAAGGCTTTATGGGCAAAAATTACAAGAATATAAATTTCAGTGCAGGATGAGGAAGAATTTCCTAATAATGAGGGCTGCCCAATGATGCAAGATGTTCTCTTTTGAAGAAGAGTGCTCCCTTGTCATCAGAGGCCTTTAGGAAGAGAATGGATGCTCACAGCCACTTGGGGCTTTTAGAAGGAGAATTCATACTTGAAGTAGGGCCATGACCTTTGAAGTCCCTTCCATCTTTAAGCTTCTGAGTCTTTGGGGGACTGGCTACCTTCTGAGTCTGCCCATTTCATCTCCATTTGTTAGAACAGCATTTTCCATTCTCTAACTTGTGCTGATTGGTCCTTGTCCTGCCCTCTGGAGCCACACGGGAGAATGCATTGAGTCTCCTTTCCCCATGACAGCCTTTGGGTATTTGAAGTCCTTCCTGTGCCCTTTTTCCTTCTTCCTCGTCAACACTTTCTGAGAACAGCTATAAAAGGAAAGGGTTGAACTGGACAGCCCCAAAGGTCTCTTTTAGCTCAGACATTCTTCGTATGATTCCAAGTGTCTTTCCATTCAGTTTTCTTCATACCGCAGTTTCAAAATTCTACACCAGGAAACCTAGTAAGTGAAGAATACTTTCCAGTGATTGTTTATCCACTTAAATCAAATGCCTTTTTTCCCTTGGGAACTAATTTCTTTTGACCTTAAAGAATGTCTGGTCCCTCCATGTGAAGAGCATAGTTCTTGCTGCAGAGAGATTGTATATGCTGCTGATTTGGGGGCCCTTCAGCCCTCATTTTTCCCTGTAAAAGCTGATTGCGGCTTTATGTTTTATTTACATATGTATGGCCTACTCTTTGAGGTGTCAGAGCTACCTGAAAACTTTCCTCCCACTCAACCCTAGGGGGAAAGAGTGAAAAAAGGGGGAGATTAAAATCGCGACTCTCAACTAGTGAGGGTCTTCCAGCCAGGCAGGAATCAGAATCCTGTTTTCCCTCTTGGTGAAATTAGAGGCTCCGAGTAGGGCATTAATGGTGTTTCCTTTCCCTTCTTCCTCTCCATCTCTTCCTCTTCCTCCTCTTCCTCATGCTTCCCTTCTACTCCTAAGCATGAGAATACTCATGTCATGGAGCCAGAAGGGGCCCTAAAAATGATCGTGTCTACCCCCTTCACTCCATAGAGGAAGAAGCTGAGGTACAGAAATGGGAAAGGATCGTTCTAATCTGCTGCAGAGTGGTGGGAGCCCAGCTTTTAGTCTCCAAGGTGGGGGCTTTTTCTCCCACACCCTTGCTGTTGACCTCAAGGGGCTGTTGTGAGGATCAGATGAGAAGAGATGTGACAGAGCTGTGTAAATGCCAGCAATTATAGATGGAATCTTCTGATCATTAAGAGGAAAGCATTTCTTGAACTGGGAGGGGCCTTTGAAGTGGGAAAGGGCCCCGGAGCTTATTGTGATGAGATCTGAAGGGATGTTTGGTTTGCCTTTTCCCCTTCTTGCATTGTGAACTTTGTTTATATACACATACTCATATATGCACACATACCCACATGCATATACTTAACCCTACGCATACATCCAGAGGCACAGAGGCATTTATCCATGCATTCATGTGTGTGCACACATGTTCACAAGTCTTCCATAGTGTGGTAATAATAATGATATAGCTGGCATCCGTATAACTCCTTAAGGTTTACAAAGCACTTTGCATGCATTGCGAATGAACTCTGTGAGGCAGGCACTGTATTATTTTATTCACATTTTACCTGTGAGGAAATTGAGGTTAAGTGACTTGTCCAGAGTCTCACATTCAGTGTAAAAGATGGAATTAGAAACTAGGTCTTAGATCTAGGAATTCATGATTCCAGGATCAGCCCTCTTTGTATTTTATCACATTTGTAACAATGGCTAGCTGGAATCCCTTAATCAGAAAAATTGAAAAATTGTTGTCATTTGTGAGAAAGTGACACTATGAGAAAATTAAGCTCAGACAAAATGGAAATTTAGTAAAAACAAATAACAAAGGGAAAAATAAACTGCCAGGCAACATCTATATTGTAACACCATAGAATGCCAATGGAGAGGACCTCAGATGTCTCTAATGCCTCCATTTACCCAGTGCAAAAATCTCTCTCTGCACAGGAGATAATGTCGCCTCTACTTGAATAACTCCTGAGACAGGGAACTCCTTACCTTATGAAGCAGCCCATTGCATTTTAAGATAATTATAAGAATTAAAAAAAATTCTTCCTTAAAGTGAACTGAAATCTGGGGTTTTGAAATTACTCCTTCCCTTGCTCTTGGTTCTGCCCTTCAGGGCCAAGGTCAGCGAGTCTGAGTCCTTGACCAAGTGATGGCACATCATATACTAGAAGGCAGTGACGTTGTTATCCCTAGAACTCCAGACTGTACTTATAGGGTTTTTTTCTGAAGGAATTTATGTTAGTATTGTCTCAACCATCTTGAGACATTATTCCTCTGAACATGTGGTGCTTGGGAATAGATAATAGTATTCCAGAGGAGGCTGAAGCAAACCATGTCTAGTGCTCCTAATGCAATCCAGCAGCGGTTTGGGCTTGGTGTTGACAATTCAGAATTGATCCTGAACTGTACTGTTTATTCTTTTGTCTAACTCTCTTGTTCTGGCTAATGCAGCGTGATCTCTGCATTAGGCTTTCTTCCCAGGCTGCTGGTGCCTGGCACAGCAGCCCTAGGTTCTAATCAAGTCTGACCCAGCTACATCTTTGCAGCATGGGAAGCATTTGAATCCTTGGAAGAGAAGCAGCGTTGGACCAGGGTTGCACCCATTCAACTTAGAGTCCTAGAGATTTGGCTTGGGGACTAAGAAGTTCAGTGACTTGCCCAAGGTCACCTAGTTGTCATCAGAGGTGGGACATAAACTCAGAACTCCCTGAGTCCAAGAAAAGCCTTCTATCCTCTGTGCCACACTGCTTCTCACCATTTTACAGATGAGGAAACAGACTCAGAGAGATTAATTTGCTGTTGTCATATACCTAATGTCAGAAGTTAAACCTGAACCCAGATTTTCCTGACTCCCAATACAGCATTCTGACCATTGTGCCACACTGCTCAGAGAGATTAAATGCCTTGTCCATGGTGATTTAACTGTTGAGTATCAAAAGTGGGATGTGAACATATCCTTCCCTACACAGACACAGGGATACATCAGTGCTCCTATTGTAATTCTTTTCTTAAGACAGGTGAACCCAAATTCAGTCTTATCTTCCTTCTCTGTATCTGTTCTCTCTTCCTCTTCTCCTGTACACATTCCCTCCTTGCCTATTCATTTCCTCTTCTCTTTTGTACTCATACCCTCTTCTGCATCAATTGCTGTCTTTTCTCTTTTCATTTATTCCTTCTTTCCTACCTATTTCTTTCTAATCTACCCCCCTCCCCCATGAGTTCCAGCACTCACTGGCTTTACGTCCCTGGATAAGCCACTTAACTTATTCTGAGCCTTAGTTTGCTTTATCGGGATAGTCTTCTTGCATTGCTTACCTTGAATGGTTGTTTTGAAGAAACTTTATTTTTTGTTAAAACTTCAAGTCAAATATTGAACTATTCATTATGAATTCTCTCTCCCTTCCTTTTTTCCCTGCACCCTTCTCCCCCTTCCTCCTTTTTATACTCACAACCCTATCCCTGGCCAGTCCAACCCAGTCATTTCTTCCTCTCCTCCTCTCTCTTTATTCCTTTCTCCTTGCCTCCTCACCCCTTTCTCTTCCTTGGAACCTACAAACCCCAAAGAAACCCATACTGCTAACTTGACGAGCTTGAAGAGGTGTGAGCCTGGCCCAATGCTGCTTTTCTTCCCACGCTGTAAAGCTGTAGCTAGGTCAGATTTGATTAGAACCTAGGGCTGCTGTGCCAGGCACCAGTGGCCTGGGAAGAAAGCCTAATGCAGAGATCACGCTGCATTAGCCAGAACAAGAGAGTTAAACAATAGAATAAACAGTACAGTTCAGGATCGATTCTGAATGTCAGTACCAAGCGCAAACCGCTGCTGGATTACATTAAGAGCACCAGTAACTGCTCCTCTTGATAAATCTCAGATTTAAACCCCGTATTAGCCAAATCCCTCTGGACAAAATAAGGCTCCATCATGGCAGTGTCATCCTAGCCGTGACGAGGCACACAGCAGCATGACAAGCAAGGAAGCCTTCCGTTTCGCCATAAATTAGTACTCCTTTGGGGCCCAGAGGGATTGCTACCAGTTCTCAGTGTTCTGAATAACACCTTTAGTGGCACCATGGGGAATTGCTGCTTGCCTTGGCAGGACTCTGCTTCTGGGGCCCAGCGTGTCATTAACAGCTTCTTAGAGATGCCAACCTTTTTGTGTTTATTACACATTTTTCCACTCTACTCACACTACAAGCCGGCTAAACTGGCCCGCTTAGGGTTCCCCATACTTGATGTTGCATCACTCGCCTCCACTTGGCACTGACTACCCTTCATGCCAGGATTGCCCTTACCTCTGCCTCTCAGAATCCTTTGTGGCTCAGATCAAGTGACATCTTCTCCGTTGCCAATTCCTTCCCCTGGCATTTTTCTTGAATATACATGTGTACATACACATTGTCTCCCTTGGCTAATCTGTAAGCTCTTTGAGGACTGAAACATTTCTACTTTTCTCTGTCTTCTCAGTACCTAGCACTGTTCCTGACACGTTGTAGACATTTAACAAATGCTTGTTGACTGACTGATAGGGAGGGAATAAGCAATTATTAAGCACCTACTGTGTGCCACACATATTAGCCCCGGTGGCCATACCCCAATAAAACTGTCTGAGCAGATGGGCTAAACCATATTGAGAGTAACCTACAGGTCTCAGACCCATTGATGAGTTAGAGGGATGTCTACCCCAAGTACGTGAAGACTTCTTCCCCTGGTAGAATGAGCATATGAGAATAATTTGTCCCAATGGTCATGAAGGCAGCTGAAGAAGATGCTGTGGAACACTTGGAGCTTGGTCAGACATCAAAGGTGCCAAGGTCATCCACTGTATCCTGGGCCATTGCCAGTCATCCTGGCTTTTTTCTTGCTCCTGGACTTTGATGACTCTGGAAGACAGAGTGAAGCTGATGACTTTGTGCAGCTCTGCCTCACTTCAATCCAGATAAATCCAGCACAAGTTAAGACATCACCTCTTGATGTCATTGGTCCTCTTCAAAAAGAAGGACAAACAACAAAAAAAAAACAACAACAGAACAACAACAATTATGTGTCAGATGTTATGGTAAGTGCTTAACAATTATTTTCTCATTTCATCTTCTCAACAACTCTGTGAGGTGCATGCTATCATTATCCCCATTTTATGGTTGAGGACACTGAGGCAGACAGATATTAAATGCCCTACCTAGAATCACACAGCTTAGTTAGTATCGGAGGCTGGTTTTGGATTCAGGTCTTCCTGACTCCAGGCCAGAGCTCTATCCACTGTGCTATTTGGCTGCCTCAACTAGGATGAAAGTGTTGAGTTGAAAAGGATATAAACAAAAATATAGTACAACCCCTTCATTTTCTAGAGGAGGAAGCTAAAGCCAAGAGAGAGGCAGCAGCTTGCCCCAAGCCCCAGAGAAAGTGCATTAGAAATCTGTCCCCTTGATTCCTAGTCCAGTGTACCACCTTGTCTTCCGTAAACCTCAATCATTTCTCACATTTTTGTTGTTGTTCAATCAATTTCAGTCATGTCTGATGCTTTGTGATACCATTTGGGGGTTTCTTGGCAAAGATGCTAGAGTGGTTTGCCATTTCCTTCTCCGACTCATTTTACAGATAAGGAAACTGAGGCAAACAGCGTTAAGTGACTTGCCCAGGGTCACACAGCTAGTAAGTGTCTGAGGCCAGATTTAAACTCAGGAAAATGAGTTTTCCTGACTCCATGTTTGCACTTCATTCACGGCACCACCTAGCTTCCCAGTTCCTCATGACCTACCTAGCAAATTACTATAAGCTGAAGAAAGTCAAAAGATCATAGCTCTATGGCTGGAAGGGGCCTCACCAACGATTTAGTCCAGTCTTCTTAGATTTAGATGAGAAAACTGAAGCACAAGGAGGTTAAATGACTTTTCCATTGTCCTGGGTAAGACCACAACAAGAGTTGCTATTTCTATAGCGTTTTTAGGTTTGCACAACATTATCTCATTTGATCTTCACAACTACCCTGTTAGGTCCGTGTTATTTTTCCCCCTATTTTATAGACAAGGAAACTCAGAGTGAGGGACATTCAGTAACCTTCCCAGGTCACACTACTAGTGTGTTTCAGAGGGTAACATTTGAACTCAGACCTTCCTAACTCCAAGTCCAGTATTCTCTTTACTGTTCCAGGCTTCCTCGCTTTGAAAGGATGACCAATGTAGTAAAGGGACTTGAAACCAATCCCTGAAGGGGACACAAACTAGGGAGTGGTGTAGAGAAGATATAGGGAAGAGACAATCATTGCCAAACAGATACTGGAATAGCTTTTATGTGGCCCAGACTTGTTTTGCTTGTGTTGGAGGGCAGAGCTGAGAGTAATGGGTAGAAAGTTATGGAGAGGCACCTCTGAAGTTTTTTTAACAACTTTGAGATTCTTTGATTATCAAAGTCAGAACTTCCTCCCCACACATGCTATAATCATTCTTGCCTGCTTTATTTCCCACTGTTCCCCTTCGCTTACACACAGGCTCCAGCCAAATCAAAAAAAGTTCTGTTCCCTAGACATTCCCCATCATTGTCATTACCCCCTCTTCCTGTGTCCATATACTCTCTACCCTAATCCAGCAACTTTCACCTAGAAGAGAGGTTACTCAGACCTCTAATTTTCTAGAATGTTGTCTCTTTAAAAAAAAAAACCTCAAAACTCACCCACATTGTCTGCTTTAATGACTTTCCACGTCATGAAATGTAGTGAACAGGAGTCAACATTTATTAATCACTGAGTCTGTCTTCCAAGACTAGCCTATCTAATCATGGAGAGGTGCATGACCAGTAGGCTAACCACTTGATGATAAAAGTCTTTTTGACCATGGAAATCTATGAAGCAAACAACCAAAAAAGAAACACTTCTCAGTCCTCCCTTTATGCTTCTATAATTTCAGAAAAGGGGGCAGAGGGTACTGAGAATGATGCAGTTTTTAGACCATCAATACACTTTAATGTGCATGTTGGCACTCTGGCTGTAAGACCAATACCCAGTGAGTGGACATATTGCTTAAAGAACTGAGTCATATCAATGTTGACATTCTTCTACTATAAATTAAACCAGAAAAAAGAACAAAGTTGCAGCTAAATGAAAGAATGACTCATAGGTTCTCCTTGGAAAGGCAAAGAAAAGAGTTGGTGGAATGTTTTTCATTTTCTTTTTTTTTTTCATATTCCTTCAAATTATAAGAAACTTTTTATGGAATGTGTAGTCATCATATATCATTGCAGCGTTAATGTTTTTTCTCCTAAAACTAACATGAAAATAATCACAGATTATATACTAATCAACATCAGTTGCTGAGGACAAAGTTACAGAGAAATTCCATGAAGAATTTGTTAAACCCCTCTAGATTAAATCAACATACACTATGATACTTAATGACTTCAATGAAAAGGTGGGAAAAAGGTGAGGCTGGAGTTAGGGTAATATGGGAAAAGTATGGTTCAGAAGAAAAAAATGAATGAGTTCATAGATTTATAGAATATATAGAAGCTTTTCACATCTATCTCATGAACATTTTCTTTAAAAAAAAAAGAATGGGTAGGTACTGGAAATGGTGAAATCAAATAACATCACAAAAATGAAATTTATTGCATTTTTAACCAAAAATACTTATTTTGTGTATGGGTGTTGTCTTTGAGTAAGTTATCTGTGCTCTGCCTGAACATTGACTCATCAGAGCTACGAACAAAATTTATAATAAACAGAAGAAAGAACAGAAATGAGAAAGATATTGTGTACAAGTAAGATTTAACCATATTATTTAAATAAGTTATTGAAAATCAAAAATGGGAAATGGACAACAGATAGAACATTGACACTGGCTATAATAATTTCAGATAGAAATTAAGCCAGTGTAAATTAGTTACTACATCATGCAGACCAAAAGATCCCAGAAAGTGCTTTAATCAGCAAACAGTTCATTTACTTGCCAGACCAAGAGAGATGGATGCAAAAAGCAACACTGCATTAGAATATAAACATATTTGTCAAATTTTACAAAGAAGAATGAGGGACAATTATGAGCAGTTTTATTTCATAAAGCAGAGAGAAACAGAGTAGTGTAAAACCAGTTGAAAGAAAGCTTGGTGAGATAGTCAGCTAAGCAGAGTGAATCCCAAGGGCAGTCTGGAGTCAAAATGAATAGAGGACTACAAATAGAAGAAAAAATGGGAAAGATTTGCAAAAAAATATTTCAACAAACTGTCTTCTCCATCTACTACAGAGGAACCTTGGGCCATAAAATCATAGATACTTACAGAGGAAGTAGAAGTGTAACCAAACTGAACAAAGAAGGAGAAAGCAGCTGGATTGTATCAAGTATGTGGAGAAAAAATCCATACTGGAGGCAATACAATGACAAGGGAATTGAAAATACAATTTACAAAATAAAAGTGAATTTCCCCACCACACCATCTCCCATCCAATAGCTCCTCTATGTAATCTTAGTGTTCATTCTGTCCATCTCCTATATATGACAACTGCTCTTGGGTGCTATTATCATCAAATGGTAAATTAGGAGATGAACAAGAGTGACAGCTACAGGGCCTTGCAAATAGTAGATAGGTAGGTTACTCAAATTGATCTGTCATCATCAATTCATGAGCTCCCTGTAATGATACAGATTGCAAGTCATCCTTGCTTGCCCATCCTGTGGGACTCTCACCTGTACCCCCATACTACAGGAGGTCCATCCACTCAACATGCTAGAGGGCTTCCTTTCTTTGTTTTGACATCACAAAGGTCCCAGTCAAATACTCTTGCTATATGTCTAATATTCCTCATTCTCACCATGAAATGACTAGCCCATCATCTCTTTCTGCCTCATAATTCTTTGATGACATCACTTATGCTAATTTTTTTGGAATTTTCCAGTGGTTATATTTCATAACCTGCTCACACTCACCATGCACCTTTCCACTGACCATTGTACAATGATTGTCTTTAAGTTCTCATTGGTGTTCCAGGCCTTACTGCTATATAACAAGGCTAGTAAAACTGTTTGAACTGAAAAGATTGCCCCTTGCCGTCATGGGAAAGCTTTGGAAGTCAGTAAAACTGTTTTATACCTTCTCAAAAGCTATCTAACCTATTCCCTTCTTCCTCGACAACTCTGGGCCCAGTCATGGTCCATCTGTATTGTCTCTCCTACATATATGTACTACTGTACACATTCTATAGGGTCTTTCCATTCAGATGCATGCTGAAATCTGGGCAAGAGACAGTATCTAATCATTTAGTCTTTCTTGTATGGATAAGTAGGCCAAATTCCTTTGAGTGGTGGGTGTGAGCAGGTTTTGAAATATAACCAATGGAGAGGTTTGAAAATGGTAAGACTAGATGGAGGCCCTATTAGCCAGGAGATGGTGTGATCAGGCAATCCATTTTGCTAACTGAGTATCTTTACAAGACTTCTTTAGCTTTTGCTGGTTAAAATACAGAGTCAGCTTTGATATCTTTTCTCTTCTGGATTTTGATTCTTTCTTAACACAGCTTTACAACCTGCCTTGGATCGTAGTTATTTGTTTTCCTTTCACACACCTCTTACTGGACTGTGAGTTCCCTGAGGGTAGATGTTGTGATTTATTCTTATATAATCTCCATAGTGTCCAACCTATGTCCCTGTACTTATAGTAAATCCTCAGTAAATATTTGTTAACCAGATGAATGTGACTGTGAGTAATGTCTTTTTTTTTTAATAAAGTATTATGATCATAGTAGGTACTCAATAAAGTCTAATTAAGTAACACAGTGGATAGAATGCTGGGCCTGGAATCATGAAGACCCAAGTTCAAATATGACCTCAGGTCTCAATGTATGACCTTGGACAAGTCATTGAACCTCTACCTGCCTTAATTTCCTCAAATGTAAAATGTGGATAATTATAACACATACATCACAGGGTTGTTGGAGGGATTTAATGGAATATTAAAACCCTAGCACAGTGCTTGACACATAATAGGCACTTAATAAATGCTTTGTTTCCTTTCTTCAATAATTAATTCTTGAGTGAATGAATGAGGTAGCATGGTGTAGGTGAATGAGCACTGGACTTGGTGTCACATTTGGGTCCATAGCCCTGCTTTACTGCTGACTCACTGAATGACCTTGGACAAATGGTTTAACCCCTCTGAGCTTCGGTTTTCTGTCTGTAAAATGAGAACAATTTGTACCATAAGACCCTTACAGGCTTATTTTAAGTATCAAATTAAGTAATGCATTAAGTGTTTTTGTAAAATGTCAAATGCCATCAAAATATCAGCTGTTATTAATGAAGCTCTCCATTAATGTCCTCTGGTGCCCTGTGAAGGCAGGGAGGTAACCCTGGCTTCTTAGAAACTCTGTTAGGTCCTGCCATGCTATCAAAACCATATTTAAAGTTTTTTAATATGGGCTCAGCTTTTACCAAGAACCTCCTTAGCTATGTGTGGAGAAGCTCACCACTGGAAGCCGGTTGTAATTTTTGGGAGGAATGGTTGGGGGATACAATAATTTCATGAAAATTGGGATTATTCAATCAAGTATTATTGGTAGAAGGAATGACCCGACATGAAATAAATCATGGCCTTTGACATTAAAAGATTTGGAAATTCTCAAATGTCCTTAAGGTTGGGTTGTTTATTGGAGAAGGAAACAGGCCAATCATATTGGTGGTTTGTGAGCACATATTCCAAAGAAAGCATCCAGGATGCTTTTATAAAAGATGAAGGCTCATACCTATAAAGTGCTTTGGAATAGTGGGTAGTGAGGGGCAAGGAAAAGAGGAATCCTTACATTTTCATAAGCAGAGGACTACACTTCCACCAGAGTCCTCCTCTGAGACTTTTTTCATGGCATGGGTACAACCCTGAGTTCTCAAAGTCCCTCAGAATGAGATACAAGATCTGGAAATTTCCCTCAAGCTGGAAGAGTTTTGACAACAGAAGGTGACTGATGTCTAAGAACCAGCCAACAAACATTTCTTGCCTTTTTTTTTTTTTTTTTAGTGAGGCAATTGGGGTTAAATGACTTGCCCAGGGTCACACAGCTAATAAGTGTCGAGTGTCTGAGGTTGGATTTGAACTCAGGTCCTCCTGACTCCAAGGCTGGTGCTCTATCCTCTGCTCCACCTAC
>NW_020954563.1:7020114-7077624 GCF_900497805.2 Vombatus ursinus | reverse complement strand
CTGCCCCAACAACAAACATTTCTTAAGTGCTTACTGTGGGCTAGACCTTGGGCTAAGTGTCAATGATACAAAGAAAGGCAAAACAAAATAAAACAAAACAAACAAACAAAAAAAATCCCACCTACTTTTACTGCCTTCAAGGAGCTTACTTTTTAATGATGAAAACAACTCACAAAATGGAGCTGAAAATTGCATGTGTGTGAGGGGGAGGTGGGAGATACAATTTGGTATGGAGACCACCAATTACTTGCATGGAGGTCTGGTTCTAGATGAAATATGGTAGAAGCTCACCTATCCATACCCAGAGGCCCAAGGGTGCAGTCCCAGGTTCTCAAAGGAATGACGTGGGAATGATGGCTGGTGCAGATGTAGTGTAGTATGGAAATGGCTGGGAAGTCATTGTCTTTTTATAGTCTTGTTATAGTCAAGATAATATAGAAAACTTACCTATCAGAGGTGAATCCCAGGGGTAAGGGTACAGACTGCAATGGGGGGAGCTAGAAAATGGAAGAAATGATCAATGAATCTATGAGATCTGATGAGATCACCAATTGAGATATTGTAGAGGAAGAAAAGAAGCAGGTCCAGGACAGAGATTTGGGGGATACTCAAAGTTAATGAATGTGACATAGATGAAGATCTAGCAAAGGAGATTGAAAAGAAGCAGACAGGTTGGAGGAGACCCATGATAGATCCATGTCAGAAAACTCTGGAAAGCAGAGAATATTCAAAAAGCAATAGTAATCAGCAGTATCAAAGGTTGCGGAGAGGTCAAGAAGGACCATTCTATCCAAGTAGCTTGCCATTACTAGGTTGACCAATAGCCAGCAGATACTTTGGCCTCCTTAGCAAACTACAAAACCAAGAAAAATACAAAATGGATTCTGGTCCTGTGTGATTCCTCATTCTACTTTTGTAGAGGTGATATCAGAGTGGTGATAAAGTTGAGAGAGAGTTAGGAAATACCTGATTTATAAAGTATATACCAATATTTATTGATTTAACCATTGGTTCATTAAATGTGAGCTCCTTCTCCAAAGTCCAGTAGGTTGGCATGCTACTTGAAGAAGTGAAACTTGTGTTCAGTGGATACTTGATGGAGAGCTGATGGGAGGACATGGATAAGAATCATGTCAGATGAGAAACCATGGAGGGGTTACAGTTTCCTTGAAAGCAGCACTCACATTGATGTCATAATGGAGCCATTGAAGCATTGGAGAAAGGCCACAGACTACTGGGGCTAGTGATCCATCTCCTGTAACCTTGTACTATAGAAAAAAATCTTAGGGTAGCAGAGACTCATAAAGAAATAGATCATTAGATCCTGCTATATGCAACCTTGCCTGGCACCCAAACATTTATTAAGCTCTACTGTGTAAAAAAAGTGTTGGGGGAGATGCAAAGTTTAGATGAAGAGATATCAAACCAACACAGATATCTATGATACATACACTATTATATAATAAATGAATTAGAAAGGTATGAAACAAAATAGGTTCTGAGAGGCAAGATCATTACTGACTTGGAAAATCAAGAAAGGCTTGCTGGAAATGACTTACAGTTGGGTTTTAAAGGATTGGCAGGATTTCCAACAGATAAAGCAAAGGAAATCAGGGCATTCCATAGCCCATCCCCTATAACAATTTCTTTATTGTGAATATGAAGAGGATCAGCTCCCTAAAATGACCAAATAACTGTGACATCATTATACCTGTGTTGGGAATGCTTGAGCGAAAGCTTAGAGGTGAGAAATCACAACTTGTGTTCCAGGGCCGAAGGGTCAGTCAGTTGGCTGCAATATGGAATATGTGGTGGTACCTGTCACATATCCTTTCTGTTCCTGACCCATAAGTTATGGAAGCTGTGATACCTGGGCATGGAGGTGCCATCTACACTGTTGTTGTTCAGTTGTTTCCATTGTCTCCAACTCCTTGTGACCCCCATTTGGGTATTTCTTGGCAACGATACTGGAGTGGTTTGCCATTTCCTTCTCCAGCTTATTTTTACAGATGAGGAAACTGAGGCAGCCAGGATTCAGTGACTTGCCCAGAATCACAAAACCAGTAAATGTTGGCCAGATTTGAACTTAGGTCTTCCTGACTCCTGGTGCCACATCCACTGTGCCACTTTGCTGCCATCTACACTGTGCACATATAGAAAAAGACAGCTTTCCTAAAAATTCCATGTTCTTGGATTAGATAAAGTTTTTGTATATTCAAGGGAAGGAATTCATCTCTCATTACTGGGTGTTATTGATGCCTATCCTGCACTGTTCCTTTAACTAAAGCTGAAAATATTCTATTTTAAAATACCTCCACCTCTTACTCTTTCCCATTACCCTGAGAAAATGGTTTCCCAATTAGATTTCTTGGTGGGCAGGAGCTGATAATCAATCTCATTCCCTAGGCTTTATTTCATTTTATTAACTATAAATGACAGCTGCTTCCTTAGGTCCGAATGACTTCCCTTTCCCTTGGTATTTATGCTCCACACTTTATGGTGTTAGCATAGGCAGGCTCTTCTTTTTGCCCATAGTCATTCCTTAGCTAGACGGATCATCCTCAGTTCTTTCCATTTCTTTTCTATTTTGTTTGGATTTTCCTGACTGGCCCCGGCTTTTCTTCCTCTTCACAAATATAAATTCCTTCACATATGGGCTGCATTCTAGTGACATCCTCTCTAGGCCCTTCAGTTTATGTTCTACTTGGTGGTGATTTTAAATTGTGTAACCTGAAAATCATAGAAATCTTTTGATTCTCAGACTTATTTTCAGAGTGCCTTGGGTCACCTGCACCTCCAACTCAAAGGGTGGGTCACCCAGAGGACAGGCTACTACAGATTCAGTGTAGACTGTAATTCCATATCCCTTAAAACCATAGCCCACAAATCCTGGCTGATGAATTTATTGTCACTAGTCAGCCAGTTATTTACTTTTAATAGTTAGGGAACACAATTAGTTTAGGGCAAAGGCAAGTTAATGGAAAGGCATAGCAAGGAAAATAATAAAGTATTTGAATAACTTGGGAGCTGTTTTCACACAAATAAGCACAGTATCCATGGGAAAGAAGGAAGGAGTGAAGGAGAGAAAGAACAAAGGGAGAGAGGAAGAAAAGAAAAAGGAGAGAAGTGAGGAAGGAAAGAGGGAAAGGAGGAAGGGAAGAAGGAAGGAAGGAATGAAAGAGGGAAAAAGGAAGGTAGGAAAGAGAAAATGGAGGAAGGAGGGAAAAAAGGGAAGGAAGGAAAGAAGGGAGAGGGGATGGAAGGGAGAGAAGAAAGCAAGAGGGAAGTGAGGAAGGGTGGAAAGGAAGAGGGAAGGGATGAAGGAAGGGAGAGAGAAAGGAAAGACAAGAGAGGAAGGAAGATAGATTTATTAAGTGCATTCTGTGTGTCGGGCACTGTGCTAAATAGTGTGCTAAGCAATATTTTGCAAAAATATCATTTGATGTTCACATCAACTGTGCAAAGTAAATGCTATTATTGACCCCATTTTACAGTTGAGGAAACTGAGACAGTTTAAGTGACTTGATCAGAGTCACACAGCCAGTATATGTCAGAAGTAGGACTTGAACCCAGGCCTTCCTGACCCCAAGTCCCATCCTATATCCACTTTGCCATGCTGCTGCTCATCATTTCTTACTCTGCAACAATATTCTATTCTATTCATATACCACAATTGGTCAAGCCCCCGTTCCATGAGTTCCCATTTTCTTTCCAGTTTCTGCTATCACAAACTGTCTTGTTGTGATTATTTTGATCTAAATAGCATCTTTCTGTCATTGACCTCAAGGTATATGCCCAATAGCATGTAGGTGCTTAATAAAGGTTTGTTGATTGGTAGGACCTTTCATTCAAACACAAGGTAGCATTTTAATGCGACCCCATTTTGCTATTTCTGTCTTTTTCTGTGCTTGACCCTTTCTATTAACTGTGTAATCAATGATGTCTGCAGCCCCTTCACCAGATGGGAGCAAATGTAAAATGTCAGTACTGTTTTGGCTGCTCCATCCCTTAGAAGCAAGAACAATTTATATCTTTTTTTAGAACCTTCAGATGCTTTTCTTCGTGTCATTCCCTGGTGAAAAACCTCTAGAGGCTCCACTGTTTCTAGGATAAAGTACCGACCTTTTAGCCAGAAATTTAAGGCCTTCCACAGTCTGGTTCCCATCTGTTTTTTCAACCTTCCTTCACACTAGCTAGACTGCTAACCACTTCCTGAACGCAATACTAGCTCTAGCCTGGCTGCATTCAAACAGGCCATCATCTTCCAAGCCTGGAATTCAGACCCTCCTCTCAGCCTTTCAGAATCCTTATCTTCTTTGAAGGACCAGCTCAGGTGTCATTTCTTCTATGAAAGCTTACCTGACTCTCAACTGGCTGAAAATGCTCTCTCTTCCTCAGATTTTCCCAGAGCTCTTTATCTAGCTCTTTCCATATACCCTGTCTTGTCTTAAACTTACCTGTGTTCATGTTATATCTCCCCAGTAAAATATAAGCTCTTTGGGGAATGTATATGTCATTTCTTTTTCTTTTCATTCTTTTTCCATGTATACCCCATGTAGCATGTGCTTAATAAATATTTATTGAGTGAATAGTATAGACAAATATTATCGTCACCAGTCTTTTCCTTTTGTAGGGTTACTATGATGTTTCAATTTGCATAACTGTTTTCCTATTTTACCTGGTTTTATTTCATTATGTTGGTCAAAGTTGAATTCAGAGAAACAAGCTATTAGATTGTTTACAAATACTCTAAAACACAAAGCATTTAAGTACTATTTGGAAAGTAGCACACTAATGGTTTTGTCCTGATTTTGTCTACATTCATGATAAGAATGTAATCAAACTTACCCCCAGGACCATTCTCCTCAAAGCTCTGCCTACTTCAGTCATGGAAGGTCAGAGGTAGAAGAAGCCTTACTTGGAGTGAATCCTTTGACTTGGTGTCAGGAGACCTGAATTTTCATACCTGTTGTAACGCTTAATAACTGGGTGACCCTGGGAAAATCACTTCAATTCTCTTAGACTCAGTTTTCTCATCTGTAAAATGGAAATAATCCTCATACCACCTATCTCATAGAACTGCTGTGAGGAAAGACTTTTGAAAACCTTAAGGCAAGATATAAATTTTAGATGTTGTTATTATTATTACACAGAGTTACCTATTTTGCTCTTTGTTGACAACCTATGCTAAATGCGCCCTCTATTCCAAAAGGCTTTTTTTTTTTTTTTCCCAATGAAATTCTATATTCAGAACCACTCAGGCAATAAATAAATAGCATTCTGGTCACACACCGGAAGTAACCTGATTTAGCATAGTGCATTTTAATTTGCTTTGAGAGAAGATCTGAAAAGCAGCATAGAGAGGAGGCTGGGGGCCAGCCCTGGGTTTCTCTCCAGTCTGCTCTTAGAGCTTTGTATTTTGAATATCAGTATGTTTGCTAGGTAACCCAAACCTTGATGACAACTTATTTTTTTCCTGCTGCTTCTTCCCTTCTGTAGTGACCAAGATGAATGTTTCACAAATATTTCACAATACTTCACTTTTCTGGAAGAAAGGAGAGTGCTTCAGTGGAGTTTATCAGCCTTTGCTATCTTCTCTCTGAGCTTCATAGAAGCTTTTAGCTATGTCAAGGTCCTAGGAACCTGCATTGAGCATAGGAAGATTACTTCCTTACATCTGAAGGTTCTCTAAAGTCTCTGGGACTTCTCAACTTTAGACAGATTAGGTCTGCCCAATGAACCTTTTGAAATGAATGGTCAACTTCAGTAGAATGAAATAGCTTGTCCTCCCTCTCAATCCCAGATTGGTGCCTAAACACTCCCAAAACAGGTATAATGAGGTCACAGTTATTTGGTCATTTTAAGGAGCTGTTTCTCTTCATACTCACAGTAAAGAAATTGTTATAGGGAGTGGGCTATGTCTAATTGTTCCTATCACATCACAGATTTAAAAGTAGAAAGAACCTTGTAAGTAATTGAGTCTTAACACCCTCATTTTACAGATGAGGAAACTGAGGCTTTAGTTCTCTGAGGCATTAAGTGACTGCAGTATTTTAAAAAAGGTCTTTCTGACTCCCAAATCTAGCACATTATCTGCTAGGCAACACTTCCCTTTCCACTTTATAATTTACCCCCTGAGCTGCCCAGAATACATTATGGCTGGCCAGGCAGTGGAAAGACCTATCATTACCAGGGGTGTCTTTTCCCTCTCTCCTCACCTTCCCCCTGACCCCAAGTTGACCAGAACTCATCTAGTCCACTTGACGGCTCACATGTCTTGGATAAGATAAGAATTAGTAAGTTATATTCTCCTCTCTGGTGATGGACCACCAGGCCGTACCATCTGCTGTGGTATTGCTTCCTAAGTCCTTCTAGGCCTTCCTATGCCTGGCCAGCCTCTATGTCCTCCAGCCCCTCCACATTGTCATCTGATCTTCCAATGGAGCCTAAGCAACTCTAGTTCCTTAAATAGCTGTTCTTTTTTTTTTTTTTTAGCACTTGACAGAAGTTTTTTTTTTCAAATACTAAGTGCTTAATTGATGTTTTTCCAGTAATTCATGCATTTATCTAGCGCCTAGACAGCATTTACTGAATGATATTTATTTTTATAATCCTTGATCATTTCTACGTTAAAGACTTTTTTCTATACTTCATGGTGATGCAGGTTTGGTCCTTGGTTCTTGAAGGCCAGTCAACCTAGAAAAGCTTTAAATGTGGACCCAGTGATGGGCTATGGGTCTGCTTTCTGAAGATCAGTCTAGTTAAATTCAGAAAGGCTCATCTCCATGTTGACCAGTGGGTGATAAATTTCTTCACCACAGGAACTGTAGAAAACATTTTAATGGCTGAGTTGTGGAAGGTGTGCGATGTGCTCTGGTGGAAGGAGGACCAATGCTGCTCAAATTGACATGTGAAATACTGAAGAGAGAGCTGGAGTCGTTTCTACTCTCACCATTGAGGACTGTAAGCCTGCTTCTGCCCAGAGACCCTGTGCCTTCTCACTGTCAGTGACTCTTGCCTATTTCCTTGGATAGAACTTTAGTAGAGAATCTTATCAGCATATTAGAGCCTTAAGTTCTTTTCACACTTAATGGGCAGAGAAGCAGCTGTAGCTAGTGGATGGGAAGCTGACCTTAGAGTCGGGAAGACCTCTATTCAAATCCTCCTCTGTGACTCTGGGCAAGTTTCTTAACCTCTCAGGGCACCCACATACGTCTCTAACATTGTAAATCACAGAGGAAGAGGAGATCTTTCTCAGTAGAGAGAGATTCCTCACTCATGTCTGACTGTCCATGACCCCGTTTGAGGTTTTCTTGGCAAAGATACTAGAGTGATTTGCCATTTCCTTCTACAGCTCATCTTACAGATGAGGAAACTGAGGTAAACAGGGTTAAGTAACTTGCCCAAGCTTATGAGGCTAGTAAGTATCTGAGGCTGGATTTGAACTCAGGTCTTCCTGACTCCAGGGCCTGAACCACCTAGCTGCCCATTTCTTCACTAGGAATTTCCTAACCTATTAAAATCAAATATCTGCTCCAAAACAAACAAACAAAACAAAACAAAACAAAAAACTTCAAATAAAATCACAACCATTTAATGGGTGCTAAGGCACCATTAACGCTGCTCTGTCTGTTATCACGAACTGTCCCTCATGACTGGCCTCCTTTCTTTTCTGATCATACATTTCCTGGATGATAGATTCATTTCTTGAATACTACTTGGCAATGGGATACAGACTATGTCCATTATATGATTCTCTATTGTCTTTTGGGATGTCAGTAACTTTTTTTCGCATAGATTGTGGGATTCTATGACTTACAACCATTCAGATTCATCAGAAGAATATTAGTGTTACAAGTATGGGTTGGTTTATAAAGCAACTGGAGTTCAATTAATCAGTAAAAATTTATTAAGCACTTCCTTTGTGTCAGGCACTGTGCCAAGTGCAGGGGATCCAAAAAAGGCAAAAAATAGTTCCTGCCCTCAAGAAGCTCATAATCTAGTGAGGGAGATGATGTGCAAATATACATACACAACCTACATATAGAATAAATAGGAAATAATTAACAGAGGGAAAAATCATTGAAAATCATTGGCCCAGCTTATTGTCCATCTATGGTGCCTGACCAAGATTTGTTTACTGATGTATTAATATAGTGGGCTGTTCATCCAAGCATATATCAAAAGCTAAACAATAGATTTTTATCATCCGTTTTTTGTCCCTGTGCTGATAGTCAGACTATCCATCTCTTTTGGGTGGTCATGGAATTCTTTGAAGAAACTGGAATCTGTTCAATTACATTGTTTAGCCTGGAAAACAGAAGATACAAAGGGTACAGGATAACTTCCTTCAAATATCTGAAGGGCTATCATCTGAAAGTGGAATTAGACTTGTTTATTTTGGCCCCAAAGGACAGAGTTAGGGTCAATGTAAAGGAAAAAAAAAGACACAGAGGTAAAACTTCCTAACAAAGCTGTCCAGAAGTGATAATGGTCTGGTGCCTTGGGAGATAGCGGGTCTTCATTTATTAATGATCTTCAAGCTAAGACTAGAGAGTCGCTTGCTAGGGATGTTGTCTAGAAGATTCTTGATCAGGTAAAGGTTGGACTTGGGGGCCTCTAAAATCCCTTCCAAGTCTGAGATTCTGAAAGTTCCCTTCCCTGGGCATCAGAATTTCTTCTGCAAAAAGGAAATGCTTAGAAAGAGTTTTCCTCAAGCCTCTAACATTCTGTTTTCATTGTTCTAAGTTTCCTTATCACACTGACATTCTATGGCTCTTTCATGATGTGACAAAATCTGTTTTAAATATATTTTATCATCACCCATGTCTTTACTGATGTTAAGGGGGGTAGACTAACTACGAAGGCAAAAGGAGCAGAAAACCATCTTTGCTTTCTGTTTGCTTACTAAGACCAAGTAGATGATGAGGGCAGATACCAACATTCCAGCTCAGGAATTCTGTCTCCAGTTAGGGGGCAGGAACAGATAGAGCACCAAGGGATGCGTTGCGGGAAGGCCTGCCATCCAGGCTCTGATGTGTGAATTCCCTGTGCACACTCTCACTTTGAGGGAGCTCAGTGTCTTCCCCAATAGGGGAGAGTTTCTCATTCCTGCCAAGTCCAGCCGTTTCATCTGATGCTACAGCCTGCCTTCCCATCGTCACAGCTGGAATAAATAAACAAACAATTAAAGGAAGAAGAGGCTGTTTCCCCTGCTTGCTCCAAGTTACCTGCTCTGCAGGCTCTCCTCTGCAGTGGAAGAGGCCTCAGCCAGGCCTGTTGGCAGGAGGAATGAAGTCTCAGCAGACTAGGAAGGCTCATGTGGAGAACTCTCAGATCTCTGTCTTCTACTGAATCATTAAGCCTGCCCTCCTGGTCCCTCCTGCCTGCAGAAACATAGGCATTTCCTAATACTGGGCTCTTCTTGCTGGCTTCACAAATCCCCCTTTTAGCTGCCAGTAATCCATCAAATTAGACTAATCATTCTGGATGCAGAGAGCAGTAGGAGGGAGCTTAGAGAGAACACACCAGAGGTCATTTCTCCTCTCCTCCAACTGAAATCAAAGAAAAGAGTCATTTTTAGGCAGTAGAGCTCAACGGAAAGAGCACTGAATTTGGATTCAGAGGACCTAGGCTTGAAGGCCTGCTCTGTCACTGTTGGCCTATGTGACCTTGGGCAAATTTGATTACCTCTCCTGGGCTGAGTATCCTTATATGTCAAATGAGGGGGTTGGAATAGGTGACCTATAGGTTCATTTCCATCTATAAAACTGACCTTTCAGTGATCTGACTGCTCAATTCTAAGCTGGTAGCTTTCAGTATGGAGTGAAAACTTCTGACCACTGAGCACTGTCCTACTGATAGCACCTAGATCACAGCTCAGAATAGTGGCATAAAAGAATTAATTGTTGTCATCTATTGTTATAGTATTAGAGCCTAAAAATTGGTTAAAAGCTAAAGACATTTGTAAAGGAAAGAGATCCATGTAGCTTTTGATATGTCCTTCCTCTTCCCAGCATGCTTTGCTATTTGTCATTGTATTCCCAATGTCCGGTGTGGTAAGTGCTTAATAAATGCTTGTTCGGTGGGGTCATATTGGATGTCCTCCCTTAGGCCCACATCATGGCAAAAGACTTCCTATCAGAGAATCTGGGCTTGCAACTGAGTTCTGCCATTTGCAAGCTATGTGACCTTGAGTGGGGAAATAGAAACAATAAAAAAAAAATAAGCTGACACTAACACACTGCTGGTAGAGATGTGAAGTGGTCCAGCTGTTCTGGGAAACAATTCAGAATTACATGAGAAAGGTGACTCTGTTGTTCATACCCTTTGATCTCTCATTCCTACTCTTAGATATGTACCCTAAGGAAGTCAAAGATGAGGAGAAAGGTATAGTGCATGGTAAAATATTCATAGAAAAGGACAGGAAACAAAGGAGATACCTATTGATTAGGAAATAGTTGAATAGGCTGTAATATATGAATGTAATGTCATATTATTATGCAGTAAGAAACGACAGGAGGAATTCAGATAAAAGAGTGAAAGACATGAGGAATAACTTGGATAGTTATTATAGAGTTATCCTTGGAACCTAGAAAACTGGCTTCAGCCTTTGAGATACGCTTGCTCTAAGACCTTGGTTAAGTCCTTTAAGTTTCCAGGGCCCCAGGCAAATCTTAAGACTGAGTTGCAAAGAAGATGCCCACTTGCACTGGGGCTTTCTTTACCAATGAAATTATGGGTTGAGCCGAAAGAAAAACAAAACAAAACAGGGAAGACACGTATGGACTGATGCAGAGTGAAGCAAGGAGTGCAGACAGAACAATATGCACATCAACTATGGGAATTCAAATAAAAAATACCAAAAAGCAGCTGAATTCAGACTAAATACAATGACAAAAATGAAATCCAGTGATCAGATTCAGATAGATACATTGTTGTAATAGTTTTACCTGACCATGATGGCGGAGGGAAGGAGGGTTTGAAGAGGAAGGATTACATGTGGGGGAGTTATGATATGAAAGTACAAACATATTAATAAAATGGCAAATGGAAATGATCATATCATCAGAACCACGTGAGAACAAGATGAGGTCGTACATGGCATTCCTTGTCATGTTGTTTGCTACTATAGGTGTCTCAAAGCTGCTTTCAGTGAGTCTGCAGAAGATGAGGTTACATCCTAGTAATTTTATTCAATTTCAAAAGTCAGTTATGCTTTCTACCTACACAATAGACCACAGAAAATAAAATATAAATTGATAATAGCAGGATAGTCACTTTTTCCTCGGACTATTTCTCTCTGAAAACCATATGAGGAAAAAAAGAAGAAAAGAATAATTATAGCATATCACAATCACATGAATAGTTGGTGATTTTATATAGAGCAATCCTCTTACAACTTATAATGTGAGATAGGCTGTCCGTGAATTCATCAGTGTGGGTATTCCCTTCACTCAACAAAACACAAACCCCTGCCAAAGGCTTCTCTCATGCCCTATCATGGCATGGTAGTGACCCAGCAACCTCAAAGTCTATTCCAGTGGAGCTAAAGCCCTGGAAGGGTGTTCTATACTGGAAAGATTTGGGATGCAGGCATGCTAATAGACTTCTGTCCTTGGAAAAAGACAAAGTTTGGAGAGGCTTTTTCTGAGGTTTGCTGCAGAGTGATGAAGTTTTTGACAAGCAACACTGAAGGACCATCACTAGAAGCTTAGCCACCAGATAGATTTCATAATCTATGAATCAAATAATCTAGATCGAGCCATGTGAGCTTTCCAGGGAGACTTTTTTTTTAGGCAATGGGGGTTAAGTGACTTGCCCAGGGTCACACAGCTAGTAAGTATCAAGTGTTTAGTCTGAGGCTGGATTTGAACTCAGGTGCTCCTGACTTCAGGAGGGTCGGTGCTCTATCCACTGTGCCACCTAGCTGCCCTTCAGAAGACTTCTTGAAGGAGATGAGATGAAAATTATACCTTGGAGTATGGTTATAAATAAAAGGGTGGAAATTCTAAATGGATCAAGCAGTAGGAACAAGACATCTTCCGAATGCAATGAAGAGACTGATATGACATAGTCCCTCTATTTCTATTATATTTCTAAAGTCATTCATTCCACAAAAAATTAGCCTCTGGTATGCATAGTGCTATATGGGGCACTTCAGAGGTTCAAAGGTAATGAAGAGTATTTCTTGCCCTCAAAGATCTTACTGGTCTAATAAATTTTTTGAGTTCTGTATTCTCTGCCTCCCTCTAGTTCCTCCCCCACCCATTGAAAAGGCAAGCAATATACTATCAACTATACATGTGAATTCAAGCAAAACATATTTCTATATTAGTCATATTGTGTCCAAAAAACCAAGGAAAGTAAAGTGAAAAATTATACTCCAATCTGTACTCAGAGTTCAACGGTTTTCTCACTGGAAGGGCATAGCATTTCCATTATGATTCCTTTGGAATTATCTTGAGTCGTATTGATCAGAGTAGCTAAGTTTTTCACAGTTGATCATCATTATAATATTCTTGTTACTGTATACAATGTTCTCTTGGTTCTGCTCACTTCACTTTGCATCAGATCATATAAGTCTTAGTAGACTTTTCTGAAACTATCTCCCTTGTCCTTTCTTATAACACAGTAGTGTTTCATCACAATCCTATACCTCAATTTGTTCAGCCATTCCCCAATAGATGGGCATCCCCTCAGTTTTCAATTCTTTGCCACCACAAAAAGGGCTACTATAAATATTTTTGTATATATAGGTCCTTTTCTTTTTTCTTCAATATCTTTTCGGGCTCAAAAGGTATTCAGTTTTATAGACCTTTGGGTATAGTTCCAAATTGTTCTCTGAGAAGGCTGGATCAGTTCACACCTCTACCAACAATGTCCCAGTTTTCCCCCATCCATCATAGTATTTGTCATCCTCTATCACATTAGCCAATCTGATAGATGTGATGATACCACAGAGTTATTTTAGTTTACATTTTTCTAATCAATAATGATCTAGAGTGCTTTTATATAACTATAGATAGCCTTGATTTCTTCTTATGATACCTGCCTATTCATATCTTTTGACCATTTATCATTTGGGGAATGTCTCATATTTTCGTAAATTTGATTCAGTTCCCTTATATTTGAGAAATGAGGCCTTTATCAGAGAAACTTGCTATAAATTTTTCCCCGAGTTTCCTGCTTCCTTTTAATCTTAGCTCCCTTGGTTTTATTTGTGCAAAACTTTTTGAATTTAATATAGTCAAAATTATCTATTTTAATTCCTATGATCCTCTCTATCTCTTTTATGGTCATAAATTATTGTCTTATCGATAGATCTGACAGGTAAAATTTTCCATGCTCCCTTAATCTGCTTACAATGTCACCCTTCATATCTAAATTGTGTACCCATTTTGACTTTATCTTGGTATGCAGTGTGAGATACTGGTCTATACCTAGCTTTTACCAATCTGTTTTGCAGTTTTCCCAGCACTTTTTATCAAATAGTGAGTTCTTGCCCCGAAAGCATGTTAGTTAATGCTAAAAGTATTTTAAGGCAGTTTTTTATAAACCCTTAGGGACAGAAAGGTACTAACCTTTTTCTCTAATTTTTTAACTTCTCATTTATCATTTTATTCTAAACTTAATGTTATAACTCACTTTGGTTTTATTCTTCCTTTGTGAGCCACCATGCTTATCTTACTATGAAGTAAAAAACTTTCTGAAGCATGTATGTGCATGAGTCTCTAACTTCCAATTATCTTGGCATGAATATTGTTATAGCCATTCTTCTCCCACTTACTTATTATCACTTCTCTAGTGATAGTCTTTTAACTATTTTTTGAGATAATCAGAGAGCAAACTTTGGTTTATTTTCGACTTTCTGAGTACTTCTTTCACATTTGAGGAAGCAAGAGAAAAAAATTAGTCAAAGAAAACATTTTATTGCTTAAGTTAAAGTCATATACCTTCCTCCCTGGGAACAAGAAGATATTTTCTCCTGTACTCATTTTATTTATTTTTTTAAGAAAGTGACTTCTTCATTTCCTATAGATCAGGAATTGTTATAAACTTTAGTGTGCGTGCGTGTATGTGTTATGGACTACTTTAGAAGTCTGATAAAGAACATAGACTCTTTCTCAGAATAATGTCCTGAAATGTCTAAAATAAAATGCATGTGATTTCAAAGGAAACTAACTATATTGAAATATTGTTCACAAAATATATTTTTCAAGTTCATGGACACTAGGTAAAGAACCCTAGGCATACACCATATACTTTACTTCCATGTTATATTTGATTTCTTAAGCTAGTAGGGGATGTGTATTTAATTGGAGCTAGTGCACCTGGATCATAGGATTAAAGGTGGAACAGCACTCCTGCCCTGGAGATCATGTGATCCAGGGGTATAAAATAGAAATAGGGGCCACTAAACCATACATAAGGATCCCCGAGGACCACATATTGACTTAGTTTTAGAATGTGATATTGTCTGTTTTGTTATATTATTTTTCATTTTGTTCAATATTTTCCAGTTACATTTAAAAAAAACAATATTTTATTTTCCTTTCAATTACATGCAAAAACAGCTTTAGCAGTTATCTTTTAATTTTTAAGTTCCAAGTTCTATCCCTCCATCCCCTACTTCCTTCCTTCCTGAAATGGTAAGCAATCTAGTATAGGTTATACATGTGCAATCATGAGTAAAGTGAGCTGAACCAGGAGAACATTGTACATAGCAATAGCAATATTATACAATGAACAACTATGAATGACTTAGCTATTCTCAGCAATACAATAAGCGCAGTTACGTTTCTTTTGTGGGTGACAAATTCTTTATTGTTCCATTAGAAATTTAAAAAAAAGTTTTTTTCTGGCTCCTAAATTTATGGACTGGCTTCTGGATCCAAAATTCCTTCTAAAAAGTGGTCCACGTGCTTCGCCAAGCTGTCAGAGGTGTCTGTGATACACCAAAAAGTTAAGAATCCCTGTGCTACATTAAAGCTGAATGTCCTTCCAGCTTTCAGACTACGAGATTCTGTGCCAGTTACATTTTAATCTGATTCCAGCCACATTGGGAAGTGTTGCAGGCCGCATGTGATTCATAGGCCATGAATTTGGTCTAACCCAGTCCTCTTTTGATAGCCATATAAACTGAAAAAAACTGAAGATAATTGGTTTTTCCCGAGGGTAACATGGCTATAATTTGAACCCAGGTCTTTTCTCTCTAAATCCAATGGTTTCTCCACTATGACATGCAGCTCTTACATCTTGCCAGTCGCTCTAGCAACTGAATTCAACTCTTCTCCTAGGAGCCAATGTGCTTTTCTTAAAATTCTAGTGATCTTGAGAGTGGAACGTAACATTTTTAGTCAGATGTTCAGTCAGTCGACAGCCATGTGTACTAGGTCCTGTGCTAAGCAGTGAGGACAAAAGAAAGGCAGGTAGCTTCCCCCACACAGTCAGAACTAGCTGAAGGTGATCAGGATGAAGTGTGGCTCTGTCTCCATTTCCTCCATGCTATTCCTTTTCTCGTTTTTAGAGGGCCCTGTCCCTCAAATATGCAGAGCTCTTAGGGATTTACTCTACCCCTCAATGTGTTTTCACTTCAGGAAAAAAATCTTAAATTCATTCAAAGTAAGATACAAATAAATAGTCAGAGTATCATATATCTAAAGCTGCAAAGGGACTTTAGCAGTCATTTCTCTAACATTCCCATTTTTACATATGAGAAAACTGAGGCCCAGAGAGGTTAAGTGTTTTGCCAAAGACCAAATGAGTAGTACCTAGAAGATCTTATGAGGGGCATTTGCCCTTGGGAGAGGAGAGGTAGTATGCAAGCCTTGGTAAGCCCAAGGAATAGTGGCACCTTAATGGTACAATTTAGGGCAGCAGCTTCAGATGAAGGAGATCTTTTTAGGATAGAAGGGCCTTCCTGGCAACTCTGATGTGCCAGTACAGCATGGAGGCAGCCTCCTGGATTTGTGCATAAAGTCACCCCCTGGAACCAGACATCAAGGACCCCTCATAGAGCTGAAAGGGCTGCTGAAACTCCCATAGGAACCTGACTCAGAGCCAGGTAATTGGGTAAATGCAAGCAAGCATATGCAGTCACAGAGGAAGCTGGAGGTGAAGTCAGAAGAGGTACAGCCTAAGCAGAGATTTTAGATATCAGCAAGTGGCATTTTATGGAGCGCTTTCATGTATGCAAAGTGCTTCACATACTTTGACCATCCTTTGGCTTTTAACCATTCTTTGACCATCACAACAAACCTGTAAGCAAGGTGGCGCCCCATTTTTACATGAGAGACTACTGAGGCTCCCAAGTCTTCTATCTGGCATTTGACCCAAGTCAGTATATGAACCCAGGTCTCAGACTCCATTGGATCACATGGCTTCTCTCTAAATTCTGCATGTGTAATACTAGCAAAATCAGTTGATGAGATGTTGGTTTTGTGGAACCACTTTTTCTCCCTCTTTTTTATTCATTGATGGCTCTCTGGATAAGGAGGGAGAGATATATTCGGAAATAAAGGTGATTATAAAATGCTTTAAATCAGTACTTTCTTGAATTAAAAGAAATTATCCATGCATTTATCTTGTAAGTGCTCTGTGGGGATCAGTAACAGGTAAGGGACAAGCAAATGTTCATCGCTAGTACCTTATTTCTGCAAAATACTTCTAGGAAAAATCCTATGCTGGAAATCACTGTGTCCTAGAACTAAATGAACTCAGTTTGGGATGGTAGAAAAGAACCCTGGGATTGGAGTCACGTGAAAGAGGTTTAATTTCAGGTTCTGCTTTTTACTTCTTATATGACCTTGGACAAAATGCTGAAATTAAACTCTCCAGACCCCAATGTCCTCATTTGTATGAAGGGACAGGCTAGAGACTAAATGACCTCTAAGATTTCTTCCAGCTCAAAATCCTATGAACACCTGGCATGTGCACAAAACAGTGAGAACTTATTTTCTTTTACTTCCTAGTACAACGCATGAACTCACATGCCTTGTTAAAGCCATTGAAAGGGTAGCTAGGCGGCACCACAGTGCACAGAGTGCCGGCTTGGCTTCGGGAAAATTCATCTTCCTGAGTTCAAATCCAGCCTTAGACATTGACTATCTTTGTGACCTTGGGCAAGTCAGTTAGTCCTGTTTGCCTCGGTTTCCTCATCTGTAAAATGAGCTAGAGAAGGAAATGGCAAACCACTCCAGTGTATTTGCCCAAAAAATGGGGTCACAAAGAATCAGACATGACCAAAAATGACTGAACGACAATAACAATGTTATTAAAACCATAATGGAGAACAGCACCAATCTGTAGAGGAACATGAGATGCTCAGAGGCGCAGTGGTAGAGGGCTTGTGAAATCTTTTCTCCAAATGCTTCTTATTCCAGTCATGGTACCAGAATCACATAATCATGAAATCTGAGAGTTGGTATGGATCTCAGTGGGCATCTGGTCCAATACATATACCAAAGGAAACCCCATTATAACTCGCCCAACTAAGGGAATCTCTTGAGGCAGCTCATTCTCCTTTTAGACATCTGTTAGAAAGTTTGTTTGTTTGTTTGTTTTTTCCATGACATCAGTCTTCCATTTACTCCTTTTCAACTTCTGTCCATTGATTTTGGTTCTGTCTTCTGGAGCCAAAAAAAAAGAAAAAAACCAACCCAGATCTGCCCTCCTATCATACTGCATGAATATTCTTCTCTGCAGACTTTCTTCAATTGTTTTAATTGTGTCCAGCTCTTTGTGACCCCGTTTGACATTTTCTTGACAAAGATACTGGAGTGGTTTGCCATTTCATCCTCCAGTTCATTTTACAGGTGAGGAAACTGAGGCAAACCAAATTAAGTAACTTGCTCAAGGTCACATAGCTAGTAAGTGTCTAAGGCTAGATTTAAACTCAAGAAGATGAGTCTTCTTGACTCTAGGCCTGGTACTCTATCTACTATACCACCTAGCTTCCCTTCTTTCCAGATTAAATATGCCAAGTTCCTCCAATTGATCCTCACATATCATAAACTCAGTGCCTTTAACCATCCTATCCTGATTACCCTCTGGATTCTCCCCAGACCATCAATGCCCTTTTGGTCCCAGAACTCAATGAAATACTCCAGATGAGAGCTAACCCAGAAGGAGCACAGTAAGATTGTCACTATTTCTGGAAGCCGTGCCCCTCCCAACACACTCCAAGATCACATTAACTTATTTGGCTTCCACATTACACTGTTAAGTCATATTGAGTTTGCAAACCACTAAACTCTCCCAGATCCTTTTCTGAATGAACTTTATTGTTTGTGGAGATCGGGGCTGGGCAAGATCTGACCCATATCCATTCTTTCCAGTCTCAAACCTGGGCCCTCCTCTCAGGGAGTGTTTTCTCATGCAGGTAATCATTAAAGCCCATGTAGCATAGAAAAGCTTTTAAAAGGGAAAAATCCTGCCATAAATTCTGCGACAGGAAGGAGAGACATGTCCCACAGCAAGAACAATGAATGGTAAGCAGACCTTCAGATGTATCTCACCTAGATGAAGGGGAATCAGGAAATACTTATGCCTAGGAACTTCTGGTTCCTTAACTTAACCATATAAGTGAATGCTGCCCATGTAAGTTACGTGGTGGGGAGGCCCCCAGGATAATTCTGGTTGAGGATCCTTATTCATAAGATTGAGATTTGCATGAGTCTATAGCATATTTTAAAATGAAATATACTGTTAAAAACTAAACATTGAATACCAGTAAAATCCACTAAATTTGCTAAGTCTCTATATTCAGCCCCCAAACTGCAGCTTTTCTGTTACTTCCTCTAAATTCTTATCAGGATTCTTTTTTATCATTTGTTTATGTTTTTCTCATTCATTTTTCCTCTTATAGGGTCACAACATATGCTCATTTTTTTGGTTTCTGTTATTCTCACTTTACATTATTTCATGAATTTCTTTATCGGTTTCTTTGTATTTCAAGTACTTGTTGATCTTAATGGCAATATAGTATTCTATCCTGTCACTGTACCACAGTTTATTTACCCATTCCCCTACTACTGGACATTTAAGATTCCTCTCAGCTTTTTGCCATTACATATAATGCTGCCATAAAAATCTCTGTACAATACAATCTTTTGAATTACTTTTGTTGTTTGTTTTGTACAGATTGTGATTTCATAAAGGAATTTCCAGGATGAGAATTCCAGGCATATAAACAGCCCATTGTCTATAACTTAGCATCTTAGAGAGTCACCTGGGAAACAGAGAAATTAAGAAATTTGCCCACTATCTCATTATCTAACTAATATGTATCAAACACTTGAACCTGGGCCTTCCTAACTCTAAGGCTGATGCCTCCATCCACCATGCCTTGCTGTTTCCCTCCATCTTTGACCTCTTTGGGGTGTGTGTATAGTAGTGTTGTTGCTGAATCAGAGGGTATATCCAACTTGGTGACTTTGGGGGTACAGTTATAAAATGATTTCCAGAATTTCTGGACCAATTCACAGTTTTACCCTCAGCGATACTAGTGTACCTATCCTCCCACATCCCCTCCAACAACTGCCAGTTTCATTTTTTATCAGCTTTGCCAATCTGATGATTATGAGGTGGAATTTCAGAGTTGTTTTAATTTGTATTTCTCTTATTATTAGTGATTAGGTTCATTTTTCATATGGGTGTTGACAAATTGCATTTCTCTGAGGGCAATTCCCAAAGAGGAGTTCAGACATGTTCTGGGCAATAGCCACCTTAATGGAATTGGTGTATGGCATTACAAGGAATAAACACTCATTTGATTGGATAAATTCTGGCATTTTTATTAGAAAAAATCAAGCTCATTACTTGTCTCAAAGATGCCTTCCTCTGGGCAGCAATTTTCCCTAGTGATGAGGAATTAAAGCCAAACATAGTTCTTAATCCGAAACTTCAGGACATAACCTCTCCACTCAGATCCCCCCTTCAACATTCTCTGTGCCCTGGCTCCATAACGTCACAAGATCTGTGATGTAGACCACATGAAACACTACCCTGGGAAAGAAGAAAGATGCGCCGCATAAACTCCTGTCTGCCTTCCCTGGTGATACTGCGGCAAGGACCATATACAACTTCACTGAGGGAGCAAGAATGGAAAACATGGACCTCCACAACTAGGTCATTTAGAGGGTTGTCAAGGACTTACCTAGCTCTATCCTTCTCTGTGATTGCAAACGCTTCATCTTGAAAAAGTTGGGCCAGTCCGACAGTGGTATACTGGGACTGAAAACAATATGGAGCTCATTTAAATGACTGCCCCTGAAGCTTATCTCTTGTGTCATCCCAACCTTGTCTCTCTGCTCCATCTCCATTTGTAATAGTATATATCTCTCGTAGTCATTTCCTCTCTATCGCTATTACAGTCATCCTATTCCGAGTACTAGTTTCTTCTCACCTGGACTATTGTAGTAACTCTTAATTAGTCTTCTTGTCGTCAGTGAATGCTTCTCCAATCTAGTCTAAACGTCACAATCCAATTAATCTTACTAATGAGGCAGCTAAATGATACAGAAGTTAGAAATCTATACCCGGAGTGAGGAAGACTTGAGTTCAAGTCTGGCCTATGATACTTACTAGCTGTGTGATCTTGGGCAAGTGACTTAACCTCTGTCTGCCTCAGTTTTCTCATCTGTAAAATGGAAATAACAACATTGGTCTCCCAAGGTCATTGGGAGGATAAAATGACATACTGTGTGTAAAGTACTTTGCAAACAAAGTGCTATATAAAGGCTAGCTCTTATAATGCGTGTCTCAAATCAGATTATTCAATATTGAAAAAGTATGGTTTCCCCCTGAATACCAAATAACATACAAACTCCTGATGCTACCATTCAAGACCCTTCATAATTTATTTCCTACCTCACTCTCCAGCTTTAAATTATACTATTGGATTTATTCTAATTTCCGGTTAGACTGAATTACCCTGTGGCCTCCATTATCATCCTGATCTCTCCTGCCTCCAGGTCTGTGTTTGTGACATCCTCCACATATGGGATGGTGTCTCCTTACCACTCTCTGCATCTGTCAGAGTCATTTCTTTCAAGGCTCAACTCTATCTCCTTCATGAAACCTTTCCTGAACACCAAAAACAAACCCTGCACGTAGTAGGTACTTGTTAGATATTTATTGTATTGAATAGTCCTGCTTGTCTGTAGACAGCAGATGATGCCCTACTCTGCATTTTGGGTCCTTTTCTGTTTTGAGACTAGTTGGGTTTCATTTAGCACAGTGTATTCAACTCAGATTGCATGCTTTCCCCAGAGCCTGTTGCTTATTGCCTGAAAAAAAAATGAGGCACTGTCTCATCCAAGCAGTTGGACTGGTCCAGCTGGCAGGAACCCTCCTGGAGTCATTGTGTCCTGGTCTCTGTGAAGCATCCTTTGCCTGTGGGTTCTGGGGAGACATCCAGTGCAGACAGGTGCACATATCTCCAACAGCATGAGCCTCCCCTGCTTAGGGACATGAACGAGACTTCCAGAATCACTGTAGTCATGGCAGGGTCTCTGCAGTTCATCAGGCTTCTAGCCTTTCCCCAGCAGGCTCATGTTGCTAATGGGAAGCTGTGTTTGCCTGCCTGTGTCTCTCTCCCTGGGATCCTGGACTAGCAGACCTCCATTGTTCATCTCCCCCACCTGATTGCTGTAGCCTGGTGGGAAGGAAGGTTATCTGGGAAAACTGCCCTTTCTTTTCCACAAATGCACCTGCCTGCTCCGGGCTAGATCATTAATGCATTAATCATGCTCTTCTTCCCTAGAAGAGAGGGCCAGGAAGGATGGGTCCAGGGAGTCTAGAAGCAGAAGGAGCCAATGGAAAACAATGGGGCAGAGATTCACAATGATCTTTGGAATGCTAGGAGTCAGCAGTGAATAGGAAAATCCTAAGGCCAAGTATCCTTAAATAGGGAACATTCTGATTCACCTATTAAATATATTCATTTGTTCATGCCTCAGGTATTTAAGTGCTTACTGTATGCCAAATACTGTGCCAAGCTCTGTTAGAGATGATGGTGATAATGACGGTAATAATATCATATCTGTTAGAGTTGATAACTAATATATAGTACTTTAAGGTTTGCAAAATAGTTTACATTCATTATCTTGTTTTATCCTTATAGTCCTATGAGGTAGAGATGCTAATACTGTTTACTTTTTACAGGCAGGGAAACTGAAGGCAGAAGAGGTAAAGTGAATTGACCAAGGTCACGTGGCCAGTAAAATGTCTCACTTCATTTTTAAAGGGCTACAAGAGCCATTGCTAATCTTTTGGGCAAGCAATGAGTTAACTGCCCTCTAATCCTATCAGTTTTGATCAGAGAACTTTCCCATAACTCATAAAGGGTTAACAAAGGTCTTGTTTAAGACCTTAACATCCTGTTATCTCTGTGACTTGCCCTCTGTAATTTCATCAAGTCATCAACTCTTCATCCTGCTACTAGTTACTCCTATATATGTGAATCTAAACTTCTTGAGGGTTGGAGAGGTTTCACGTTTTTGGGTTTATATCTTCAGTGCCTAGCCGGTCTATTCACTGCACCACTCAACTATGTATATATGCTAAATCATATTTCTGCAATGATATTCTGCAGTGATTCTCTGTCCTTATCTTTACAGGGTCTGTGGACTTTATAATACACACAGTAGTCCATTTGCTGAGGAATACAGCAGTACTTGATCCATTATGATATTTTTTTCTTAAAGATCAGAAATAATTTTGTCAATTTTAATGTGTTAAAATTCCCTGAGAAAGTTATTTTCCCTCTCTTGGCTTCAGCTTTTTTCTCCTGTAAAATGAAGGATTTTGAACATGGATCCCACATCCATGAGTTAGTTTTTCTTTCAACTGTTGATGAAGCAGCCCAGGTCCCATAGAAGCTGCTTCTTTGTGGATCAGCAGGACAAACAAACCAACCATAATGGTCACTGTTGATAGATGCTCTGTTTTAGAAAACTTTTCATGGGCTGAATATAATTAAACTGCAGAAGGAATACAGTCATAATGTGAGGTTTTCCATTCTCAGTGTTTAGTAAAGCAAATAGTAATGATGATCATGTTTTGTGATTTATTAAGCTCTTACTGTAAGTAGAGCATATGCTAAGTGTTGCGGATAGAAACAGAAAAAGCAAGACTGTCCCTGCTCCAAAGGAGCTCACATTCTAATGGGGGAGAAAACATAAAATCAATCAATCAATCAATAAACATGTATTAAATGTCTTTGATGTGCCTGGCACTGTGCTAAGTGCTGGATATAAGACAGATACAATTGTACTATATAGAGTCAGTTCTAGCTGTAAGTCAAATGGAAAGGCCCAGGGTGAACATATAGCAACAAGATACATGTTAATTTATCTTCTTTAACATGTTTCCATTGATAAAACCATATCCATTGAACCATTGGACAATGCCAAGGACTACATTGGTGCATATTTTTTTCTGTTTTTTTTTTAGTAGCTATGTCTGTCATGTAATGAGAGTAAGTTATTCCATCAGTGCTCATATTTTAGATAAGTACTAAATGTGGAGAATGTGCTAGGCACAGGACTGAATAGAAGGATGAGAGGAGGCTTGATTACATTTGGGAAACTGCACAGCACTTTCAAAGATCTCAAAACAAAGAACATCTTTTAAACACTAGTATCCTCCTGCTGATGTTACACACAGGGAGTCCTGAAACCTTAGTGCAATCTTAATCTTTAGTAGCTCCAAATCACAAAACACAAAATCTCTAAAGAATTAAAATATTGGGTGACTCAAAGATTAATGGCACCACAGGAAGCAAGTGGTTGATAATGTGTCATCCAAGAAATATATAATCAGAAAAATCATGCATGCCACTCATGGAACAACAGGAAGGCATAACTGATGGACAGCCCAAGTGCTACGCTGGTACACAAAGAATGGTTTTTAAAAACACTAACAGTAACAACACCTTAATGGAGAACTTTCAGTGTAGTGGATAAATCCCATATGGAGGATTTACAGGAACACATAGATATGGATGGGTTGTGACCTGTATTATTGTAGAGGAGTATTCACATTAAGGATATCCAAAATCTATAACACCATTAATCTATGATCCTATAAATAACAAAATCATAGAAATACAGAGCTGAAAGGTAACAGAGATAATCTGATCTAAGGCCTCCTTTTTCAGATGGAAAAATCAAGGCATAGAAATTAAGTAGCATGCCCAAGGCCATGCAGCCAGTAAGTAGAGGAATCTGGAATTCAGACTGAGGTCTTTTGACTACAGATTCAGGGTTCCTTCCAAAATATTCCTCTTTTCTAAGAAAGAAAGTCTTATAAGCTTCTTGGTCTTCCTAGAATTGGAGTAATATTGGAAATCTTTTTAAAAGTCAAATTTATAGAGATTTTCAGTTCCTTTCCTTTGTATACATAATATGAATATTTCAATTGTATACCTTCTGAGATAATTGAGAATGTTCATTTTTGCCATGCCCTTGGTGCATTTAAACTCAATCTCTTTCTCCTGCTTTTAGTTACCTCCCTATTGGTGGCTCAGTATTCTCTAGTGTGAAATATAGGCTTATAGCCTCCTTTGTTGGAAGAGATTCTGTTCACAAACTCATGCTTTCAGTAATGCCCTAAGTGCTCACCAGTTAAGAAACATGATTAGGTTTTATATTGTCTCCTTTAAACATCCTTTTTCTCTCCTTCTTGCTTCAAAGGCCAGGTTGTCTGAAGAATGGTGCCACTTTCTGAGGATATAGCTTTACCTTTTATATAAACCAAGTGGACAAATGGAGATCCAACCTGCCCAGTTGTAGCCATTGAGAGAGGAATAGGAGAAGGGCACACACATGATGGTTATGCATATTCAGAGCCCCCACAAAAAGTCATCTTCCAGTTTTATGTGAGCTATAATCCTTTTGTTAGAGACTTGCTCTTTTGGTCCCCAATGAATCAATGAATGGAAAAAAACATTTATTAAGCATTTACCATGTAGCAAGCATTGTGCTGAGCATCAGGAATATTATTGCTGTTTGTCCTTCATTCTTGAAGAGGACCATGACATCAAGAAGATGATTCCATGACTTGCAAATACATTGGATTTAAGTGAGGGAGGGCTGTGTAGGGTAACCAGCCTCACTTTCTCTCTAGAGCCATCTGGGTCCAGTGGCAATATATAAATCAGGACAACTGGAGATGGCCCCCATTAAGAATATTAATACAAAAGTAAAAACCGTCCCTGCCCTCAAGAAACTTACATTTTAGTAGAAGAGACAAAGCATATACTGGCCAGGGAGTTTTAATTTGTTTAAATTTATTTAAATAGTTTAATTTGTAAAGTTAAAGAAATAGTGAATAGAGCCATAGCAGAAGAGATTGACACCCTTTCCAGGAACAATGACAGAGTTGATTTGATTTATGATTCAAGAACTTGAAATGCAGTTGGATTTCCAAATGTGGGGCCAGTAGATAGGGGTATTGTATGGTAGCTGGTGAGATGGCCTGGGAGTGAATTATAGCTGGAGCCAATTTTGGAGGTAGGGGACCACTGAGACAATCACCAATCAGCAATCACTATGCAAACTAGAGTTCCAAACATAAAAGAGATGAGTCTTTCAGAGTTCGGTTTTTGATCTGGTTGGCCTGACATTTGGTGAGAAGACTGGACAATAAAGTGAAGCCTGGCTGGAGCCTCAAGAAGGAAGCTTTAGAAATAATAATAGTAACAGCTGATGTTTAGTGCTTTAAAAAGTGTTTGCCTAGAGAATTTTATTTAACAACCCTAGGTACCATAGGTATTATAATGCCTATTTTACAAATGTGGAAATTGAGTCCAGAGCTATACATCTAGTATTAGAAACAGAATTCAAACCATGGTCTTATGATAACCCAAATCCAGAGAACTATCCACCTGACCAGGTTGCATCTCTAAGGAGAAAAAGACTAGCAATGGTTTCTTAGCTACCATAGGGCAGATGAATGAGAGGAGGGGAAGAAAAGGGAATCAAATTAGATGCCAAAGACCTAGCTCAACTATGGATCCTGAAGAGATAGCTTGTGGGATAAAGGTTTGGATGTGGAGTTGTGGAAAGAATACAGGAACTGGACAGCAGCTTGAGGCATGGAGAGGGAATGCACTGGGAATATGGGGAAACTACTAACTTGAAATTTTTTGGTGTGTTCACACATAATAGTTGGGAATAAAAAAAAATTCTCACTGCTACAATTTCTAGTTATCTTCTATCGGCCTAGGTTATCTTCTGTTCGAGAAAATGGACAGATTCTGTTCTTTACCCTCTTTTAAAGAACAAACCCAGAAAAAAATGACTTTAAGTAACTAAGGGGAAAATTGACCTACCAAACTCCTTGATTGTGTCGGTTTAAACAAATGCTCTCCAGATGGGGAGAAAAAATTCAAGTTGGAGATACAATACTTCAAAATCAGTAATCTTGAATATTTCATTAAATTATCTGATTGTATAGCCACCAAATTTCCATTTTCATTTTTTAAGAAAATTAACTACTTTGCTATAAAATAAGGGAGCACATCTCCTTTTACCAACTTTCTGCCCTTCACCTTCAAACCCAGAAATCTTAGAAAAACTTCCTTTGAATATTTCCTTTGTTCATAATAACCTTTTATCTTTAATCAAATTTATGTGTACATGCTAACACCCCCATCCCCAGTTAGATAGTAAGTATCGTGAGGGCAGTTACTGGGTAGATTTTCATTTTTGGATTCTCAGTATCTTGCACTTAGTATGCACTTAATACATGTTGAATTAAATTGGAATAAAGTAGAAAAGGAGAGGACAGGGGAGTTTAGGAAAGGAGGAAGAGAGGGGAGGAAGAATGTTCTTATCAGTATTGTGAGAGTTCAGGCTTAGTCTCAAGATTAATATGAAGATCAAATGAAATAATGCATGAAACAGTGTGGTATACCCCACTTGCTTCTAGGAAGAGCAGTGGACTTGGACTTTGGAGGCTTCAGTTGAAATCCTGGCTCCAACATTTACTAGCTTTATGAACCTTGGTAAATTATTGAACTTCCTCAAGCCTCAATTTTATCTGTAAAATAAGTAGCCTGATGACAGTATACTTGCCTCACAGGATTTTGTGAAAAAACATACAGCATTCTAACATGTCTGTGTAGTTGTCTTCATAGTTATCATCATCACCATCATCATCATCATCACCACCACCTTCACTTAGTCCCTTGGTGAAGCAGTTCAACCCTACAATGATCCGTTCTCTCAAGTCGCTTGTCTCCTTATCCTATCAAATACTTTGTCCTGTCAAGACTCAACCTTGGATTACACTCACCATGTACTGCCTTTTCTTCTATTCACGTGATACTGAATGAAGCTGGAGAAAATGGTGAAATTGTACTGACTATATCTATTAGAAACTTAGGTTAAGAAATCTCACTTGGGTCTTCACTGCAGCGAGGCAATTCTTTTACAGCTTCATAAATGACCCATTTTCTCACTCATCACAATAATTTTTCCAAACCTTTTAACTCCTCTGGAGAACTCCCATAGGTCCTCCCCTCCCTTCTTCCCCACCCCCCCACATATTCAACTGTGACTTTTGTCTCATATTTCACTGAAAAAAAATAGGCCATTTGCTAAGAGACCCTTCTTTTCTCTTCTTCTTTATCTCCCATCACTGAGATGCCTTCTGCCACTATCACCTCCTTCACCCCTGTTATGTATAAAGAGATGACTTTTCTCCTTGCCAATGCAAAGCCCTCTATTTGCACAAGTAATCCTATTCTATCCTGTGTTTTCCAATGGATTACTTCCCCTATCATCCCTATTCTCTCAATTATCTTCAATCTTTTCCTGTCTAGTGACTGCTTTCATACAACAAGCATATCCATGTTTCCCCTATCCTCAAAAAACCCCTTTATTTTGATCCTTCCATCCTTGCTAGCTATGGTCCCCTATCTTTTCTCTGTTTTGTGGCTAAACTCCTTGGGAAGACATTCTACAATTGATGCCCACACTCTCTTTCCTCTCATTCTCTCGTTAATTCTCTATATTCTGGCTTCTCACCTCATCATTACCTGCAACTGTTCTCTCCAAAGTTACTAATGATCTCTTAATTGCCAAATCTAATGGACTTTTCTTCATCCTCATCCTTTTTCATCTCCATGTAGCCTCTGACACTGTTGAATACCCTCTTGGTATTCTCTTTTCTCTAGGTTTCTGTGGCAAAATTCTATCCTGGTTCTCCTAATACCTTTCTGACCAATTCTTCTCAGTCTCTTTTGCTGATTCTTGTTCTAGGGCCATACCCGCTAATGATGAGTATCCCAAAGGACAATGTCCTGGGCTCCCTTTATCCCTCTGGATTATTTTGCTTGGTGACTCCATCAGCTCCCACGAATCCACTTATCATCTCTAGTCTGATGATTCACACACATACTTATCTAGCCCTAACCTCTCTCCTGACTTTCATTCTCACATTTCCAACTGTCTATCAGACATTTAAAACTGGATGTCTCTTAGACATCTTTAACTCAGTAGGTCCAAAACTGAGCTCATAATTTTTCTCCCCAAATCCTGTCCTCTTCTGGATATACCTATTACTGTCAATGGAATCACCAAGCTCCTGTCAGCTAAGTTTTCAATTTATGTGTCTTCTTTGATTCCTCATACTGCTTCACCTTCCATACCCAATTTGTTGTCAAGTCTTATTGATTTCACTTTTGTAACATCTCTATATATTACATAGCCATTGCCCTAGTACAGGATCTCATTGCCTCATTCCTGGTCTATTGTAGTAGCCTTCTAATTGGTCTCCCAACCTCAAGTCTCTTCTTATTTCGTTCCATCCTCCATTCAGATATTAAAGTGATCTTCTTGAAGTGCTGACCTGACCATGTCACCCCCTGTCCCCCTAATTCAATGAAGTCCAGTGGCTCCATATAATCTCTGGGATCAAACAGAAAATCCTTTATATGATGTTGAAAGACCTTCATAATCTGTCTCCCTCATGTCTTCTCAGCCTTCCTAATACCTTGTTCACTCCACATATATTCTGTGAACTAGTGATACTGGACTACTTGCAGTTCTTTGCACAAAATACCATCTTCCAACTCCATAAATTGTCTTCCATGCCTGGAGTTCTCGCTCTCTTCTCTGCCTCCTGGCTTCCCTGGCTGCCTTTAAGTCCCCAATTTAATCCCACCCTCCACAAGAAGCCTTTCCTGATCCCCTTCAATGTTAGTGCCTTCCCTCTGTTTATTACCCAGTATCTATATTATTTGTTCTTAGTTGTTTGCATGTTGTCTTCCCGTTAGACTGTAAGTCCCTTGAGAGCAGGGACTGTCTTTTGCCTTTCTTTATGTTCCCAGCACCTAGCACAGTAGTTGACACATAGTAAGCTCTTAATAAATACCTGCTGACTGACTAATTACAGCACCTGGAATCAGGAAAACCTATGTTCTAATTCTGCCTCAGGATTACAGTTTCCTGACCTGCAAAATGGGGATAGCAAAGGCCCCTTATCTCACGAAGTTATTGTGATGATCAAATGAAAAAAATGGGAGAAAGTGACCTATAAATGTTAGCTATTTATTATTATTAATTATAGTATGTAATAATTATTATTTCCAGTACTGATGTATAGAATTTCACCCAAATTTATAACCTAGATGGGAAAAACGGTCTAGAAATAGAAACAAGTAGTAGAGGTCCTAACAATGTTTCCTCTCCATTATGTCTTGTTGCTTCTTTGCATCTGACCAGTGGCCCTATAAAGCAATGACTGTGTGAAACAGCCTGTCATAAGAATTGTACAAATGTCAGACATGGGGTAGTTGATGGGCAAGTCTTTCACAGAGAAGTCACACTTTGATTTGGATATTTCTCTGAGCTGTCTCTGTCTTAAAAGGTCAAATGATGCCAGGCTGTGAGTCATAAGCTGCTAATAGGAAAAAAAAGAAAAGGTAATTTCAATTTTTCATTTTTGCTTTTCCCTTATTAAGCCCATCTGCAGCACTGGAACCCTTCAGAGTTTTGTGTTATTGAGAGAGCTGGATTGGAGGCTCCTGGCTCCTTCCTTCTCCATATGCCATTTAAGCCTACAGCGCCCGGCTTGATTCTATCCCGAGATCGCCTATCAACATGTGGATTTGTCTGAGGTAGCTTAATTTCTGGGTCTAACCAGATACTTTAAAAAGTAAAGTTAAATCAAATTTACTAATCTGTAGCCCTGTGCAATAATAGAACATTACCTTCTAAGACTGTAATTAGGACCATGTGCCATGTGTTGCAGAAACCTATTCTACATGATACAGAATCTAGTACCATGTGTTGTAGAATCTCATCCCTGTGTACCTCCAGGGCACCATAAATCAGATGAGCGTTTTGTCATATCTATTACCTAGAGTGTTATCACCAAAGCAGTAAGACCTGAGTTCTACTACTAAATGCTTCAAACGTTTATTCAGTAAGTGGCCCTGGACAAGTCATTTAACTTTTCTCAGCTCCAGTTTCCTCATTTGTAAAATGGGACACCTACCTTTGAAGGTTGTTGTGGGGCTTAAATGGGTTTTTATACACACATACACATATTTTCTCTCTCCATTTATATACATATATATGTGTATGTATGTATGTATGCATGTATGTATATATGTGTGTGTGATCTCATTTGATTTCCCACAACCTCATGATACAGGTTGTGATAAGGACAAATTTCATTCATATACACACACATACACATATGCACACAATGGATGTGTGTATGTGTATGTATATATGTGTGTTTAGATACACATATGCATGCATACACATATTTGTGTATTATATATAGTGCCTTAAGGTTTGCAAAGTGTATTCTCTCATATATATGTATGTTACTTTTTTGGGGGGGGCAATCAGAGTTAAGTGACTGTCCGTGGTCACATAGCTAGTAGCTATCTGAGACCAGATTTGAACTCAGGTCCTCCTGACTCCAGGGCCTGTGCTCTATCCGTTGTGCCAGCTAGTTACCCCTTACAAGATTTTTTTTTTTGGAAACTATGCTCTTCCACCAAAGACCGAGTGACCATTTATCTGATTTTTTGTATGGGAGATACTTGTTCAGTAATGGATTGGGTTAAATGACCTCTGAGGTCCCTTTCCACCCTGAAGTTTTGTGAGTCTGATCTTATACTTTTCTTCCTCATGTTCTAAACATCCCATTAGGAGCTTCAGCTCCCTCACAAGACCTTGAAGGCAGTGACTACAGCAAGTGGCAAGTGTTTAAGTCAGAGCCTAGTTCCAGGAGCCATGCCGCTCTGATTCTAGCCCCGTCTCTTATGCTAAATTGCTGGGTGAACTTGGTAAAGCCACTTCACTTTTATAAGCCTGTTGCTTTATCTGAAAAATAAAAGAGTTGAGCATTAAGATGCCTTCCAGCTTTTCTTCTTTGTGGATTTATGGTTTTGTGACAATACACTAAATTCCAGATACTTAAAGAGGGGAAAAAAAGTAAATTCAATTTATTTATTTCTAGTCCTGTCGATTTGCATAGTGCTATGCAGTTAGAAAGCACTTTCATATCCATTATCTCATTTGGTCCTCATGACAACGCTTTCTATAAGGGAGGCAGGATGAGGATAATAGTGGTAATCCATTCACTACCTGTTTCATGAGGTTGTGGGGAGAATCAAATGACATAATGGATTTAAAGAGCTGTTTAAATCCAACATACTATTATTGTGATTATTATTCAGAATCCTTCTCTAACGTCCTACCCCAATGCCTCATTGTGGTGTGGTGGTGACCCTGGGCTCTTAAAAGCAATGCCAGCTGAACACACACATCCAGGCAGGTCCCATCAACCTGGAAAGCTGTTAGCAGCACACAGATGGTGTGTCTCTTGTCCAAGGAACAAGCTAACCCTGTTCAGAGAAGGTCCTCATTAGAGGTAATATATTTTTGTGGTTGGTGGTAGTGGTGGTGTTGGTGGTGGTGGTGGTGGTGGTGACGATGATGATGAAGTATGGTAATTCATGCTGCTATCTCCTGAGGTATGGAGGAATGGATACTCAGCGGTGCTGACCCACACCAAAGAAAATGCCCACACCAGAGAAATTGGAGATCTTCTGAAATTCTAAAGTAAAAAACAGGAACAGTAATAACACCACAATAATCCAAAGTCCACAGAATCTCAGGGTTGGAAGGGATTTCAGATGTTATCTCGTCCAACTGGTACAAGACCTGGAAATTTCCTCTGCTACATCACCAACAAATGCTCATCTGGTTTCCATTTGAAACTCTGTAGCAAAAGGGAACCCACTACTTGCTGAAACTACCCACTCCACCCTGGTACAAGCTATAATTTTTAATGATCAGTCAACAAACATTATTAAGCACTTGCTGTGTACCAACCACTGTGCTAGGTGGTAGAGATACAAAGACAGAAATGAAACAGCACCTGTCCATGAGGAGTTTGTATTCTATTGAAGAAAGAAGCACATGCATATATAAATATATCCAACATACATGCAAAACAAACACAGAGTGAAGGCAGAATGACAGAATCAGGTCCCATAATTCAAGGAAGCAAGAATTTGTTTAGTACCTACTGTGTGCCAGTTACTGTCCTAAGCACTTTACAAATATCCTATTTGATCTTCCAAACAACCCAAGGAGGTAGGTGTTATTATCCCCATTTCACCACTGAGGAAATTGAGGCATGCAGAAAAGTGATTTACTCAGTGTCATACAGCTAATAAGTATCTGAAGCTAGATTCGAACTCAGGTCTTGATGACTCCAGCCCCAGCAATCTCTCCATTCATAAACACAGTGAGATGGGTCAAGGAATTCTTTTTTCGACAGGGATGAACTGACGGGCTCATTTTCAGTTGGTAGCAGTGGGCATCTTGAAGTTGTGGGGCCTTTGAAATGTTGTATGGGCTTTGACATTACTTGCTGTGGAAGGACTCCCTGTTTGACACCCTAGAACCTGTTTATGTTTGGTGGGAGGTCACTGAGAGCTGGAGGGTTTAAGCCCAGGGAAGACATCACTTTTGCAGTATAGCTTTTCACTCCACCCTCCTTTATAAAATTATCAAGAGGAAAAACTGCTGCCTCAAACCTGAATGCCTTCAGCAAGTTGAGAATCCATTGTTTGATAACCCATGGAAGCGAAGGCTGTCAAATCCAATTTCCACCCTGTTTCTACATTTGAACATGTCTGCTGCTTCTTTGTGTTTAAAGCCTGGGTCTTTCCAACGACTTTGGAGCAGAAGTAAGTCTGGTTAGGGAGATCCATTCCTCCTCTCATCTTCAAAGCCTTTTGTGAGTGGTGTGTTCAGAAGTATAATTGGTGGAGGGTGTGGGAGGCAGGGCAGAAAAGGCCATTACTAACCTACAGCTGGACTGCTCCCACACTGCTTTTCTGCTCTGTGAGCTAGCCTGAGTTTCATACTCAGTATGGTAGGCTGTGGGAGAGCTTCACTTCCCAGAAATCTCACTAGCTACCATGATGCTTAGACCGGAGACCAAGCCCTGGAGATCAGAAAACTTTCATGCCTGGAACTCTTACCCTGGGTCCCTGTTGTGTTGACTAGTAGTAGTCTGAGTCACCCAATCCTTTTCTGATACATTCTAGCTATGCTTCATTTCACTCCCTGGGCATCTCACCAGCCAATATTACTCCGGTCTATCCTACCTTTTTCTAGTGCTGGAATCATATTCCAATCAGCTCTATATTTTCTCCTGGAAATGGTGTGTCAATATCTCCTATGGCTCTGTTCCCCAACACTATAACTTTCCAAATGAATATAATCTGCCAAGCAATTCCCTATATATAGCATCTCCTCTATTTTAGAATGTAAGTTCCTTGCCTGAAGGTACTGTCTTTGCCTTTTTATTTTTATCTCCACAGCTTAGCACAATGCTTGGCACATAGTAAGCACTCAATAAACTTTTCTCAGTCATACATTCATAGTATTACCAAAAGATTCTAAATTGGAAGATACATTAAATATCTCACTCTAATGACCCTTCATTTATAGATAAGGAAATTGAGAACCAGAGGTGTTAAGTGATTAGCTGAAGTTTACACAGTCGGTAGGAGACAGAGCCTCAGTGCAAACATGGGCCTTCTAATTTTGTATCTCATGGAAGAGGCAAAACTAGAACTCAGGTTTTGTTGTTGTTGTTTACTCTTTGTGAGTAAACATTGAGGTTTTCTTGGCAGAGATATTGGAGTGGTTTGCACGTCCTTCTCCTGCTCTTTTTAGAGATGAGGAAATTGAGGCAAACAGGGTTAAGTGACTAGCCCAAGGTAACGCAGGTAGTAAGTGTCTGAGACTGGATTTGAAATTAGGAAGATGAGTCTTCCTGATTGCAGACCTGGCGCTCTATCCACTGCACCACCTAGCTGTCTAATAATTCTCATGCTTTTCATCTAATTATAAGATCATCAACCTAACAACAAATCTCAGAAGCCATCTAGACCAATTATCTCACTGAGGCTCAAAGTGGTTGAGTGGTTATGCAAGCCTCAGAGACTGGACTAGATTTGAGCCCAGAGTTCTTTGACTCTTGAGCCAGTGCTATTTCTACTCTTTATAATGCTAAAAAATGCCTTGGACATCCACATATAGTAATTGTATTATCAGTAGCAATGGATTAAGAAAGCAAATAATGGCAAAATATGGTTGATGCACTTAAGGATTTATGGACCCCTTGAAGTAGCTCTGCAGCTCTCCATTCCCCAGGGGTCTGTGACCAATGGATTGGAAATTGCTATGCTATATCATTACCTGGAGGAATGAGCTTTGATAACACAGGAAATTGATATAGCTATTCTGAGAAAATAATCTGGTGTGATGACATGGCCAGAGCCCACTCAAGTGCTTCAGGCTAGATTATAGCTTGGTGGGTCTTAGCTTGTCACCTCTTAGCCACATAAGACCCTACCTTATTTCTTAGATCTGGTGTAATAGAAAAAGATTCAAGAGTCAGAAAACCTGAGTTCTAGTCTTGGCTCTTCCATGAGCTAGCGGTGAGACCATAGATAGGTCACTTCCCCTTCCTATGACTCAGTTTCCTCATCTACAAAATGAGAAGCTTGGCCATGATTTCTAAATTTCTTTCTAGTCCCCAAATTCTGTGATTCCTATATGGAGATGTTCACAAGTGTGCGTTACTTCTCATTCATAAGGCTCATTCATTGCCAAAGACCTTCCAAAACTATCATCACTGGAGAGAGATGCCAGGGATGGCTTATTTGGGGGTGAAATAATTATTGAAATGAGTGTTGATGCATGTTTTGACTTTCCTGGAGAAGTAATTCTGTCTTCTCTAGTTTAAGTAATTACATTTGTTCCTAAATAAAGTGAAAGGAACTATAGTTGTCAGTGAACGCATAGAGCTGACTTCTCCATTTACATAGCAGGCGGAAGAGAATTTAAAGTTAATTATGATATTCTAAGCAGAATTACTGCAAGGTGTTTTATACTCACTCAACTGTGCTGGTGTTATTAGGCACCTTGTGAGGCAGGACAAATTAGGAAAGCTGATCGGCACCTCTGGGTTGGAAAGATCCAGGAACTCAATGTGTTGGAACATCAGTTCCACGCCATCCAGCATCATGGACTACCCAAGTGGTTGTTTGTGCTGGAACTCTCTCCTGGGTCACAGTCCATTTTCCTACTGGCATTTTGTCGAAAAAGCTTTCCCGAGGTCTCTGTATTGATTAATTCAACTATAATTCATCTGATGTTTATTAAGTATCGCTTTTGTGAAATGCCCTATTCTGGGGACACAGAGATGAAGTCGTTGCATGGCATGCAAACTTGATTGAGTACAGAGGAGAGATTCAGATAAGCTGTATGAGGTGCAATGAATGAAAAATAATTTTGAGAGGTCTGGGAAGGCTTCATGGAGGAGAGGTGGTATTTAAAGTGCTCTTTAAATGATGGCTAAATTTCAACAGGTAACAAAGGAGGAACTTCCCAGGCCCAGAAAAGAGTGTAAGCAAAGGCACAGAAGTGAGAAAACTTGGGTTGTATATAAAGGACATTGAAGAATCTGCTTTGATTGGAGTGTGGAATGGAGGATAGCAAACTGGAAAGGTACCCTTGACTCACAGAAATTAAGAGATGGAAAGAATCTTAGTGTCCACAACTCCAACCCATACACAAAGGAAATCTATGGAAAGCTAGATTGTGGAAGGCTTTGAATACAATTTGTTATTGCTGTTGTTTTTTAATTTTATTTTTAGTTCCAAATTCTCTCCCTCTCTCAAGCTCCTCCCCCAGCCACTGAGGAAGGCAAGAAATATATATGTGTGTGTGTGTGTGTGTGTGTGTGTATACATATATAATGTATGTATGTATGTAATTATTTTGTATATGTTATATATATGTATCCATTATATGTATAGTATATATTCCCAGTATACATATGAAGTCATGAAAAATATATTTACACATTTGCCATCTCCCCCACTCCCAGTCAAGACAAAGAAGGGGAAAAAAATGCTTCAGTCTGAACTCTGAGTCCATCAGTTCTCTATCTGGAGGTGGATAGTATTTTACATCATGAGCTCTTTGGAGTTGTGGTGGATCATTGTAGTGATCAGTTACTAGTAAATCTTTCATAGTTGATTATCATCACAGTATTGCCATTACTGTTTACAGTGTTCTCCTGGTTCTGCTCACTTCACTTTGCATCAGTTCCATTAAGTCTTCCCAGGTTTTTCTGAAACCATCACCTTCACTCAAATGCCATTTTGAAGAGTCTAGGCTTTAAGAAGAAATAGGGAGCCATTGAAGGGTTTTGAGTAGAGGAGTGCCCTGACCAGCTTGAACAACAAAGTTTCAGTGGTGCTTAGTGTCTATGGATTATGGGATGAGGACCTTCTGACTTCACAAGATTGAAAGGACTCCTGGTGGATCTCATCAGGATTGCATCTTAGAATGAGTCAAGATGACTTTTCTGTATAACACTAGCAGGTGATGAACTGAAAATGAACAGTATAAAGTTTCCCCTGAGCTTTCCCCATCTTTTTTTTTTCAAACCTGGCTTCCCTCTGCCCACATTTGTTTCCATAGATTTTTATAGTAAACCATCCCCACACCCCCCAGAAAACCTCACCAGCGCTTTAGGCTTTCTCAGTGACAAGAAGGGAGGATAAAATCATAAGATCATTGACTTTCAAGGTGAAGTCAGCCATATAGGTTCCCCAGTCTATTTTATACACAAGAAAACTGAACTGCAGATAGATTGTGACTCGTCCAGGTCTACACAACTAGTAATGGCACAACCAGTATCCAAACTCAGGTCTTCTGACTTTAAAACTAGTGCTATTTGCTCTTTCCACTGCAGCACACAGCCTCATATTCTGCTGGGGGACCCAGGGGAAAGAGAGACCTAGGAGGGGACAGTGGATGGTAGCAGGGGAAGAGAGAACATATAGACCTGATTCCTAATGCCAGTAGAAAAGAAGAAAGGGTTGAATAGAGCCAGCCTGGCATGAAAGAGCATCACAGGGGAGAGGTTGGGTTTCCACTGGGCCAGGTGGACCATTACACCATTTTTTAAAAATCCCACGAACAAGGATTTAATTTCTCCCTAGTGGGAGTCCTTTAGGTAAGAGAAGTGTCTGAGTTTCAAGGAAGCAAAGATTATTTTGACTAGGGAAGATGAGGCCAGATCTGTATACTCTGTCATGAGGTATTGACTATATTGGCAAATTATTGGCAGCCACTTTTTGCCCCTGGCACCCAGCAGGACACCAGGAAGGACTTTTTCTAGATGGCTGGAGTTGGAAGGCGGGAAAGGAGATTCCCAGAAGTACTGGAAAGACTTTCAGGGAAGTGGGGGGGCCCTAGGGATTTGGACAATTTGAGACCACAGAGGAATCTAATCTGTGTCATGATAACTGCTCATTTACGTCACCCTCCATGATAGCTATTTCTTACATTTGCAAGTTTGAGGAATGTGTCTTCCCCACAGGTGGCATCCATAAAAATGACAAAATTTTTCAACCACAAAATGACAGTAATTCTAGAGATTCTTTCCTCATAGGACCATTGGGAGGAGAATATTTTGTAAACCTCAAAGTCCCACATAAATAGGTGTTATTCAAGTGAGCTATCTATCCTTTGTATTCCCAAAACTTAATATGACACCTGGTGCATAGTAAGCACTTAACACATCCTTGTTGACTGTTAAAAAAGCATTAGAAGACTCACATTTACAATACAACTATGGAGTGATGTAAAGGAGGTATTCACATTCTAAAGGAGACTAGAAAGCATGACTTGTCGGGGAAGGTTAGAAAAATATCCAGAATTCATGCTTTAAACACTACCTGACATCACTGCAGTGAACCAGGGTGAAAATGACCACCTACTGTGGGAGAAATAGGAGATGCTAGAGAGTCCTTGCTTAGCCTTCTCAAGGACATGTACTTAGGGGGTTTGAGAGAATATTGGATTGCTAAAGGCTTCTCCTGTGTGCTATCCAGTTATCTACTCGTTATGATCACAATAATATAACAGTAATAACAACAGCAACTAACACTTATAAAGTGCTTACTATTTGCCAGGCACTATGCTAAATGCTTCATAATTATTATCTCATTTGATACTTACAGCAACACTGGAAGGTAGGTGCTATTATTATCCCCATTTTGCAGATGAGGAAACTCAGGCAAACAGGGATTAAGTGACTTGCCCAGGTTCACACAGCTAGTATCTGAGGCCAAATTTGAACTCAGGTCTGACTCTAGGCCCAGCACTTCCTCCACTGCACCACTGAGGCCTTAGTTGTGATACAAGTTGTTGCAGATCCCTCCTTGTTTAATAGGTGATGGTCTACTGGAATGAGAGCTGGCAATAAGGTGGCATAGGTGGATAGAGTGCTGGACTCTAGGGCAGTCAGAGAAATCTGAGTTCCAATCTTGTCTACTAGCTTACTAGCTGTGTGGGCCTAGGCAAGTCACTTAGCCTCCTGCCACCTCAGTTTCCTCATCTAAAGATCAAGTTAATAATAGTGCTTATCCCACAGGGTTATTGTGAAGATCAAATGGGATAATATTTAAAGTGTTCTTTTTTCAAACCTGAAAGCAACATATAAATGTTAGTTATTATTTTGCTCTTTTGGAGTCAGGAGAGAAGTTCAAATCCTGACATTTACTAGCTATGTGACCTTGGTCAAGTTCCTTAAACTTTCTGAGCCTCAGGTCCTTCTTTGGTAAAATGGAGATAAAATAGTTTTATTTTTGAAACCATATGGCCCTTTATCTAGATCAGAGATACTTTCATATTACATCTGGTTGTGGGTCAGAGGAGTAGGTTAAGTTCATAATAAAAAAAGAGAAAAAAAGGCCATAAATATAGTCCTTCTCTAGCCAGTGAATAGAGGAAACAGAAGTCATACCCACTCTTCCAAAATGCTTCACTTTATTTCTATTACATTTTATTGTTTTTTCTCCTTCCTTCCTTCCTCTTTTCTTTCTTGTTTTCTTTCTTTGTTTCTCTCTCTCTCTCTCTCTCTCTCTCTCTCTCCCCTTATAACTGATATTTCTTAATGACCCCCCTCCCCCGTGCAACCTTCCCTTGTATAAATAAATACATATATATGTTGTTGTTAGTCACGGCCGACTCTTCATGACCCCATTGGGGGATTTTCTTGGCAAAGATGCTGGAGTGGTTTACTATTTCCTTCTCCAATTCATTTTACAGATGAAAAACTGAGGCAACCAGGGTTAAGTGACTTGTCCAGGGTCACACAGCTAGTAAGTGTCTGAGGTCAGATTTGAACTTCAAGCCCAGTGCTATATCCACTGTGCCACCTAGCTGCCCCATAAATAAATACAATTAAGAAAAAGCAAAAACAAAGACAACCCCCCCCAAAAAAGGCAAAACACACACTTTTACTATGTCTGAAAATATATGCTTAATTCTGCACCTGTAATTCACCATCTCTTTGTTGAGAGATGAGATGCATGTCTCACTTTCAAGTTCTCTGAAGTGATGATTGGTAACTGCATTGATCAGAGTTCTGAAGTCTATCAGGGGTTGTTTTCCTGTACACCATTGTAGTCATTGAATTTGAGTAGCTTGGTAGTGCAGTGAATGGAATGCCAGGCCTGAAGTCAGGAAGACTCATCTTCTTGAGTTCAAATTCAGCTTCAGACACTAGCTGTGTGACCTTGGGCACGTCACTTAACCCTGTTTGCCTCAGTTTCCTCACCTGTAAAATGAGCTGGAGAAGGAAATGGCAAACCACTTCAGTATCTTCACCAAGAAAACCATAAGTGGAGTCATAAAGAGTTGGAGACAAATTTAAAAAAAAGACTGAGTCATTAAATTAATTTTTCTTCTGGTTCTGTTTGCTTTGCTCTGCAATATTTCATACATGTTTTTCCAAGTTTCTCTCATTTCTTCATATTCATCATTTCTTATAGTTCAATAATAGTATGTTATATTCATGTGAAACTTTCCTTCACTCTATCTATGGATTCATGTTAAGGAAGTATGACCATCTGCTGTAAAGACTGTCTGGCATTATGCTATGAAGGCCTGTGTGTCCTGAGGGGATGTGAAGAAGGTGAGGTATTGGGCTCTGTGTGCAAAATGAATGTAGTGCCTATTTAAAGAGCCCCAGCGATTCTTATACTGTCCACATATCCCTAAAACCTTATCTAGATTGGCACCTGGAAGAAAACTTTGGTTTGTAACTCACCTCCAATGCACCACTTGGAATAGCACAGTATACGCTACTTGAACTGCTGTCCTGAAACAAATGAGACAAGACAGGCAGGGACACTTCAGTGTGGTAGGGAGAGCCACACTGAAGGAGTTCTGTTTAGGTGGGAAAGGAATGTAAAAAGCTAGAGTCACTCTATTAAATAACTCTGTCCCTTTGATGTGAAATTTTGATGCTGCCTTCTTTTCTCTTTTTGAATTAATTTATTTTGATTTATTAAAAATCACTTCCATAAGCTTTTGAGTTTTAAATTTTTCTCTCCTTCCCTCCCCACCTCCCTCCTCAATCTGTTATAGGCTATACATATACATTCCTATTAAACATGCCTTCTTTTCTAACTTGGGGGGAAGGTACACTTGCATTAAAAAATAAGCAAGGAAAACAAAAGCTTACAAAAATAAATAAGTTATTGCCATAAGAAATCCAATCGTGGCTGTCCTATCCATTGCTTCATGTATGTACCAATGCATATGAGTATGTGTATAATAAGCATGTATGTATACATGCGTATTATACAATATGCCATATACATGGTTATGTATATATACATATACATACACATACATATACACATATACATACATACATACACACACACACACACACAGAGTTATCCGTTTCATATCATTGATCTTAAGGGCATAGCACCACAACGATTCATGTCAAAGTTTTTAGTCTTCCCCTCAATACCAGAGAAGAAGTCTGAATTATTATGGTATTAAAAGATAAAATATATTGATATTATATATCAATGCATATGTTTTATGCATTTCTGAGTTTCTCAACTTTTTATGTGTCATCTGCTGGCCTTTGTGTGTCATCTGTGGCTTCTGCAAAATGCCCCCCCCCAAATTTTCATTTAATTTCTTATATTGACCCGTTGTGTGTCAAAACCACAACAGGGAAAATTGCAATATGGAAAGAATAACTGTAATATGTGTACATATACACATATATGTTATACAATGCTATGTGCAATATTTTATTGTGTTATATGTATAATTCATACAATATTATCCAACATATACTCTCTACAGTGTTATACTATACACACACATATGGCTTATCCAATGTTATCTCTCCCCTAATACCTAGTATAGTGCTCTGCCCTCTTCTTTGTTACTTTGATACTCTATAATCTCATCAAAGTGGGGACTTATCTGAATGGAGCAAACTGCAACCTCTCCATCCCTTCTCATTCTGTCCAGCTCTTGTTCACATATTCCTATAACCCGCCATGGTGGATTCACCCAACATTTTAGGCCTCTATCTTTAGTTCTCTAGGTGTTGCATGGGTATCATCAGAGAATACAGGCTTTTCATTCGTTTCCTTTTGCTCTTGCTACATGACTGCCCTTCCTCCTTGTCCAGTCGTATATCGTTTGGTGGTTTTATTTTGCAACCGTTTCTGGTACTCAGTCCTTCACTGGTAAGATGCTGCAGTCTTCCTATACCTTCTAGGCATTTCTCCTTTTTCATATTGAGTAACCTTATAACTTCATTTCTTCAGAGACTGTGATTTGCAGCCATATAACACCACTAAAAGAATATTACTTTCAGATTATTCATGTCAAGTCTTCCACAAAAGGGGGAGATGCATTCTCACCAAAGGTGTTTCCTACTGTTGTGGAGGATGTCCAGCAGAAATAGGAGAGAGAGAATCTATAAATACTTAAGTCTTTCCTCATCTGTAAAATGAAGAGATTGGATTAACTGGTCTCTGAGGGCTCTTCCATTCTATAACTAGCTCCACGTGATCCTACAAGCTTTCAGATAATTTCACTTGTGATTGTTACTGGGCTGATGGCATCATGCCCTGGAACATCGCACAGACTCCTAAATGAGATCCCTAATTATTGAAAAAAGTTTGGCTTTGCTTATAATGGGTACTTAATAAATGCTATTAAACTGATTTCTGAACTTAAGTATATTTTTTTAAAACTGAATGAAAACATTTAAATAACACCGCAAGGAAAGTGGGTATGTAAAAATACCAGGCAAGCAAACAATAAAAGACTGTACATAATTGCACATATGTTGGAAAAATGCTGTTTTCTGGTTATTGACCCAACTCCAAAAGATGCCTATTTGGACTTTATCATGGTGCTTTTAAAAGTACTTACAGCTTTAAGATTATCCTTGTTCTCATTATATGTCTGACTTAAGCTAGTTTGTGTATAATATAGATTGGTTTCTGATCTTATTGCACTAATGACCTAGTGTGTATATTGGTTTTTTGGCTGTATTTTGTTAATTTATAATAACTTCACATAAATCTTCCAGTATTATTTTGAATTCTTCAAGAATCATTATTTCTTATGGTAGGATAATACTCCATTACATTCGTATACTATAATTTAATCAGCCATTGACCAATTGACAAAATCTATTTTGTTTCTAGGGTTTTTTTCTTTTTGTAAATAATGATACAATGAATATTTGTATAGCTAGGATGGTTTCTTTTTTCCTCTTCTAGATAGTAAGTTCCTAGGGGCATAAGGCCCAGCAGTGGAGCCGCTGTATTGAAGTATATGCACATTGAAAAAAATAATTTCTGTGGCTTAATTCCATAGCATTTTCCAAAAGGGTTAGGAATATCTATAATTATAATAGCATGCCCATTTTGCCACAGCTGTGCCAATGTGAAATTTTGTTCTCTTCTAGAATTTTTGCCAATTTGATGGGTGTTAGGTGAAATTTCAGTGTTGCTTTAATTTTGATTTACTACTAGAGATTCTGAACATTTCTTCATATGGTGGTTCAGATTTTTTTTTCTTTTGAGAACTGCCATATCCTTTGAATATTTATCAGAAAATGGCTCATACATATCTATGTCAATTTAAAAAAATAAATTATGGATATTAGGGTTTTATCAGAAGTACATGCAAATATTTTCCCTACTTTGTTTATTTCCCTTCATATGCTAGATGCATTGCTTCTTGTTGAAAAGCCTTTTATATTTATATGAAATATAAAGGGCTTTTTATGCAAATTCATTTATTTCATATTTTATAATTTGGTCTTAGAATTTTTCACTCTTCATACCAATAAAAGATAAAACAACTTCTTGTCTTATTGCTGTTATTGGATTTTTTATTTTGTTTTTTATTAAGACCATTTAGACATGTGGCATTTTTTTCAGTGTATGGTGCAAGCTATTGGTCTGCTTCCATTTTTTGCCAAACTGCTATCCAGTTTTCCAAAAATGTTGGCTGCATAATGAATACTTCACCCAGTGTTGTACGTTCTAAATTTATAGAAGACTAAACTACTGTGTGTTTCTGGTTCTAGTTCAGTACTGTCTCTATTATCCTTTTAGTCTCCTGGGTTTGGAACCTCAGTCTCATGTTCCACTCACATATTGAATCTTTTTTCAGATTGTGAGATCTCTCGCATCCAAAACCTCTTCCCAGTTCACACATCTGTCATCTTATTTAAGGGACTTCTTACTTCTTGCCTAGACTGTTGCAGTTCTTACCCAATGGTCACCTTGCTTCGAGTTTCTTCCTTTTCCAATTCATAGTCCTCACTCTATGTGTGGTCAATTAATCTCTTTCAGCCTCTCTTTCCTCAACCATAAAGTATAAAATGTAAATAACCATGACACCTACATCATAGGATTTTGTGAGGATTAAATGTGATAATAGAGGTAAAAGACTTTACAAACCTTCAAGCACTATATAAATGTTTAGCTATTTGATATTTATTCTGTATGATGGAATTCCAATATTATTATATTGCAATATATCAAATATTATACCATATTACGGCATATCCAATATTATATTGGAATATAATGGATGATAGCAATGGGGCCCATGGTGGTAGTGGGATTGATGGTCTGAGGAGTAATACTGTACCTAGGGTTCTTGGGCTTATTTGTTCATTGGCAGTTGGTTGGTAGATGGTGCTTGTAGGTTCTTGTCCACAAGAGTTACTCTCCTGGATGTGAACTGAACTTTTTCACAAGCTTTTCTAAACTGATGATTTTCATGTTTATCCTCATGCATTCTTCCTTCATTGATATTAATTCCTTTTTATAGGTATTCAATCTTCTTTTGTATATTTTACTGAGTTCCTAAAGCATAATTGAATTTCTTATACTATGCCCATTCTCAATTCTGAGAGGTTAAAATTTTGATGTTAAAATCTTCTTCTTGCCTTCTATAAAGTCTCCTCTCTTTCATCCTTGTATTTCATCATTATACGGGGACTTTTTGTTTTTATGTTATCTTAAATCTCTGTTAATGTTCCTATGAGGCTTTCCCTGTGAAATTCCTTTTATCTTCCATTACGTTGCTATAATTTTACTTTTTGTTGCTATTTTAAGGTGATCTGAGGAGCTGAATTTAGTTACAAACACTCTACCATCTTGTCAGAAATCCATAATTTAAAGTATTTTAAACTGCAAACTAAGCATATTAATATCCTTTTATTCTCCTTTGTTAATATAAGCATTCAAGGAAATAAATTCACCTCTTAGAGCTGCTGTAGCTGCATTCCATAAATTTTGATATAGTGCATTATTAGCTATTATCTTTAATAAAATTTTTGTTTTTTAAATTTGTCCTTTGATTCAATTCTTCCTAAACAATTTTTAAAACAAAAATCTTTCATTTAGACTCCATCTTTTGATCCTATTTTTTATTCACAAAGAAACTGGAATGGTAATGGTCTTTAAAACTAGTGTTTAAAATTCTTGCTTTTATGCATTTATTTATAAGTTCTTTATGACCTAGAGTGTGATCATTTCTTTAAAAAATGTCCTTTGCCTTTTTCAGTAAAAATTAAAATGTCTTATAAGCCCATCAGTTCTCTCTCTACAGGAAATCTAATGTAATCTCTCAATAATAATGTTTTTATATCTGGATCCATTTGTAATTTAATTTATTTTTTCTTTAAATATATAATTGCTATGCTATTAGATATGTATATATTTCAAATTTATATACTTTCACTGCAAATGACTCCTTTAATCATGATACAGTTACTCTGCTGTTGGACTACCAGACTAGGCTGAGCAGATCCTCAGTTGCTTGACTACTACTACCAAAGCTGGCCTGAATATATTACTCACCTTCTAGTGTCCTTCTTGAGTGAGGTGTCTGCTGGATAGGTCAGGGTACTGGAAACTCTATGGGCTTCCTCTCTGATGGGCAGCTTCTAGCTCAGTTGAATGTGAACAATGTTCTTTTCAGCAAGGGCAAGGATTTGCAGTCTAGGATAGGCAGAAACCTCTTTTCTTTGACTCCCTCTGCTCTGAACTTTGTCATCTAAAGGCAGGAAGAAGGTGGACTTTGTCTAGCCTCACCTATTAGACAATTCTTCCCCTCTCAGAAAAGATTCTCTCACAGACATGCTCTATCATTCCTTAGGCCACTTATTCTTCCAAGACTCCTTCTGGGAGTGTGGTCTTTTTAAAGTGAGTGCCTGCAGATAAAATTAATCATTCAGATCGGTGGCTTGGGTCAAATTAATTGTGTCTCTATTCAGGCTAGCTATTCAAGTCTGCAGAACTTTCTGAAATGTGTCTAGGATAAATATTGCAAATGGCTAATAACTTGGACCCAGAATTTAATAGGAAGACAAAGGGGGGCTGTACATTGCATTTGGAAATCATAATCCTAAACTCCACTCCCACACAAAAATCCATCTTTATAACACAAGTGACCTCCTAGGGATGTTGGATTTTTGTAAATCCTGCAACATTATAATCTCTTTCCTCTCTATACCCTCTTACCTGGTGACCTCATCAACTCCTATGGGTTTAATTATGCAGATGACTCCCAGATTTATAAATCTATCCCTAGTTTCTCCCCTGAACTCCATTCCCAGATCATGGATTTCTTTTGGACATTTTGGACATTTTAAACTGATTGTCCTTTAGGTATTTCAAACTCACCATGACAAAAACAGAACTCATTATCTTTTACCCCAAACCCCACCCCCCCTTTTCTTCCCTATTTCTGCTGAGAGTACCACCATTCTTCTAGTCTCCAGATTTCAAACTTTGTGTTATCCTCAACTTCTTACTCTCCCTCACTCCATATATTAACTCAGTTTCTAAATCTTCTCATTTTCTATAAATGGCATCTTTCACAGACATTCTCCTCCTTCCATTCACAGGGCTACCTATAAATTGCAATGTTCTTTTAATTGGTCTCCCTGCCTTGAGTTGGTTCCCATTCCAATCCATCCTCTATCCAGTCACGACTGTGATTTCCCTAAAATTCAGTTCTGACCATGTCACCTTCCTCCTCCTGTTTAATATACTCCACTGGCTCCCTAGGATCAGCTGTAAACTCTTCTGTTTGGCATTGAATGTTCTCTACATTCTGCTCCCTTCTTATCTCGTAGGCCATGATGCATCACTGTTTTCCATGTGTTCTATAGTCCAGCCATGTTCACCTTCTTGCTGTTATTCACACGTGAAATCACATCTCCCATCTCCAAATTTCTACTGGCTAAGTTCCCTGGAGAGGGTAGTAACATTTGAAGGAAAGATCTCTAGAAGCAGGTAGTACTTGAGCTGAGCCTTGAAGGAAGCAAGAGGTTCTAAAAGGAAAGGAGAGGAGAGAGAACATTCTAGGATCAAGGAAGGCTTATGGAAAGGTGTGGAGTTTGGAAACAGAATGCTGTGTATAGGGAATAAGCAGGCTAATTTGTCCAGACTAGGGCAGATTATCTAAGGGGAATAGTGTAGAATAATTATGCAAAGATAAGATGAAACTAGAGTGTGAAGGGATTTAAATGCAAATACAAAGGGATAGTCTGTGGGTTGGTTGATTAATTATCTCACTCCACTTAATGTGTTGTGTTTGCAATATCATGCTCTCCAAATTTGAACCCACTTTCCCTTGAGTTCTATATTTACTTGTAAAAAAATATACAATGCATTCTTGGTGGGGTGGGGTAAGGGTTTGGGATGTTTTGTACCAACTAAACCAGTAGAGTAAATACCTTTTTTCTAAAAATTAATTCTGGCTAAGTAATATTCACTAATAAAGAGAGGGGGAGGTGGGGAGGAACGGGGAAGCACACTGATGGGGCTTGTGAACAATGACACTAGAAAAACAATGCAATTCCTAACACCTCAATACTACATAGACTATGTGTGTGTGGGGGGGAAGGAGGACAAGTAGTAGCTGCCTTTTGGTCATACAACCTGCTAGTTGCGTGCGGGAGTCGGGAGAGTCAGTCCAGAACTTGAACTGCTCTCCAGACAAAGGAATTTGTATTTTATCCTATAGGCAATAGGGAGTCGTATCTCAAGGGAGGAAAAGATGAACAGTCCAAGCACTGTACTGTTTCAAAATATAAAAAAGACACACATGCTCTGGCAGGTTACAGAGCTTCTCTTTGAAGGATTTATAAGAAAACGTGGACAGGAATTGCAGAGAAAGAGAGGATGTTGCTGACCAAATCACTTCTTGCTCAGTAAACTCCAGTGACTCCCTGTTGTCTCCAGGATCAAATAGAAAATCCTTTGTTTGGCATTCAAAGCCTTTCACACCTGGCCGCTCCTTAACTTTTTAGTATTCTTATCATTACACTCCCCTCTCATCCCCCCATACACGACACATATTTTTCAGTCCAATGGTACTAGCCTCCTTGCTGTTTCTGGAACAAGACAATCCATCTCCAGGCTCTGGGCATTTTCATTCACTGTCCCCCATGGCCAGAATGTTCTCTTTCTTCCTCTGTCTCCTGGTTTCTTTTAATTTCTAGGTAAAATCCCACCTTCTACAGCAAGACAGTCCCAATCCCTCTTAATTCTAATGCCTTCCCTCTTTTGATTAATTCCAATTTATCCTATATGTGGCTTGTTTATACGTAGTTGTTTGCTTGTTATCTCCCCCATTAAACTGTGAGCTCTTTAAGATCAGCAGCTGTCTGTGGCCTTTCTTTGTATTCCCAGGGCTTGGCACAGTGTCTGGCACAGAGGAGGAGCTTAATAAATGTTTGTTGACTGATGAAATCATAGCGCCATTGATTTCTTTTTTAGTTTTATTAATAGCTTTTGATTTGTAGACTGCTGTTACTCCCAGATATGCCAACTGCCACCTAAAAGAACCCCAACTTGTAAGAAAGAAAATAGTTAAGCTAACTTGTGTAACCTATTGGGACTTACCCATGCAACATTATGCACTTTCACTTCCCTGTTTTTCTTCCAAGAGGAATGAAATGGTTTGTTATTCCTCTGAAACCAAGATTACCCATTTCATTGTTTAGTTGATTTTTTGATGTTGTTTTTATTTATATCATTGTAGTGGTATGTTTTACTCTCCTACTTCTTATTTCTTTGCCCTAAATTGATTCATCGAAGTCTTACTACATTTCTTCAGATTCCTCATGTTAATCCTTATTTCCTGTGCAGTAATATCCCATTATAGTTAGGAACCACAATTTATTCAGCATTTTTCCAGTTGGCATTCAATTTGTTTTTGTTTGTTTTGGGTGTTTTTGCTGTCTTAAAAGTGCAATTATTAATATTTTGTTGTAAGTGGAACCTTCTTTTCTTTGACCTTTTGAAGATGTTTGTGCTGGGTCAAATTGTATAAGCAGTTTAATAACTTCTTTGCATAAATCCAAATTATTTTCCAGAATTGTTAGACCAATTTCAAACTCCACCAATGATACATAAATGTATTCATATTTCCACAGCCCCTTCAACTTTATCTATTTACATTTTTATCACTTCTGCTAGTTTTCTAAACATAAATTGAAACATTATTTCAATTTATATTTCTCTTAATAGTTATTTGAAACATTTTCATATCTAATTATTGACAGCTTGCCTTTTTTAAAATTTGGAGAACTAGTTATTTCTTTGAAACCTTATCTATTGGGGAATGGTTCTTCTTTTGTCTTGAATATCACATTTTTATTGGAGATATTAGATGGCAAAAATTTTTACTCAGTCCACAGCTTTTCTTTTTATTCTAGTTCTATTGATTTTGTACAGATGTAGAGAAACTAGTCTGTGATTTATTGCTAGAGGTTAAATTTGTTTCTTTACCCGTGTTCTACTTAGCTCCTTTTCTTTTTGAAGAGGGAAGGGCATTTGCTTCACTTGAGGGAGTGAGGTGTAATCAGGGATTATGCACACACACACACACACACATACACACACACATCAGAAATAAGGGTGGTATATAGTGGATCATGTATATATAGAATGGCAAATATATAGCTGTAGACAGATATAGATATATTTATCTATATCTAGACAAGGGAGAGAGAGGGAGAGAGAGAATAAGTTCAAGGTTTATGGGAAGTGGTCCAATTGTTACTTTTATTACTATGCTATTTAATTAAATGACTTTGTTTTAAACTAAATACAGCCTATAACTTACTAGTAAGAGTAAATACTTTGGGGCAGCTAGGTGGCGCAGTGGATAGAGCTCCAGCCTTAGAGTCAGGAAGACCTAAGTTCAAATCTGACTTCAAACACTTTATACTTACTAGCTGTGTGACCCTGGACAAGTCATTTAACCCCGATTGCTTCACCAAAAAAAAAAAAAAAAAGTAAAAAAAGTAAATACTTCAGTAGGGGAGAATTATGGTTTGGAGAGTATTCTAATCCAGAAAGTACCTTGAACCTGGGATAAATTTTGGATAAAGCATTGGGTAAAGGGGTCCCAAGTGCTTCATGTGCAAATACTTTTAACCAATCGATTAGCTTTCTATAATCAAACATGTCTGTTTTGTACTTTGTGATATCCTATAATCCATGTTCGGTATGAATTCACTTGTCAGTCATGCTTCTAAAAGGTTTTTTATTTATTCAGAATCCATTATGGTATTTGTTATGAAATGCTAATCTAAACCTATTTTTTTTCTAAATTGTTTTCTAGAGTTCCTAGAAGTTCTTGTCCAAATGGAAGTTATTTCTGCAATAGTCTGTGTTTTTAGGTATATCAAACAAAGAACAACTGTGTCCACCTGCTTCTAGAACTGCCTTATATTATTTGCTCTACCCTATTGAAGTTCTGCAGAAGTATTTATCTATTCATATGGAGGCAGACAGGAAGCAGAATTGACGACTAGGGACTCTTTCCTGATTTTTCACTTTGCCATTTTGCCAGAACTCAGTAAACAATAGTTCAAAATCACAGTTATATAGTAGTTTCACTCAGCTAAATAAACAAACAACAAAAACCAAACAAACAAACCAAAAATTCCTCAGCATTTCTTAAGCATCTGTTCTGCTAGGTGCTAATGAAATTTAGAGATAAATAAGATGTGGTTCTTGACCTCAAAAAGCTTACAGTCTTGCAAGAAGAATGACAGACTTATAATAACTTTAGTACAATAAGTGCATAAGACTAGTCCAATGTGCTTTAAGTTTAGAGAAGGAAGATCTCACTTCCAGGAGAGGGATGAGGGGAGGGGGGTGAGAAAAGGCTTCATTGAATAAAGCAGAGGGGGGGTGGTAGAGAGTGAATCACAAATGTATAAAATGGCAGGTATAAGAGACTCACAGCACAAAGTAACTTTGAACACTTGAGCTATTATTTTTAAACATCTGAATGCTGTATTACATTAAGGTCTATTATTCTCCCATTTCCATACTGTACCTGCCTTACAACCTAGAATAGTTGAAGGTTACATACAATTTGCTCACAATACTAGAAACACAAATTTTTAATGAAGTCAAAGCAAGTTGTGTTTTTCAAAACGCAGTGTGCTTAAGTCCATATGGACAGATGTTGTTCAAGATGGTATCACAGAGTGTGAATGAAAAAATGCCCGCTGTCAAAAAGTCATTGGAGTATAAATTCTGTTTACTATAGAATAAAACAAAAATTTGGAATACAGTTTGTAGGTTATGATAGAGGCTATTATGTGGAAAGTTAGCTCATATTACAATAAAACATTCTACTTCTGAACGTGAATATACTATCTCTAAAATTTGGTTAATAAAGGAAAAGGGTATCATATAAGATATGGGTATCCCCCAAAATGTATATCGCCTTTGGATATAATTATTAAGTTTATTTTTTGGAAAACATATTGTAGAGTTATGGGCTGAGAAAGTGGGTGCATATTTTTGGTGACACCCTGTATATTTTAATTTCTCCAAGAACTTTTGAAGTTTGCAGGACATGCATTTCATACGTGAGAGAAGGTTCAGTCAACATTTTAATTTACTCTGCAATCAAAGTACATGTTTCCTTAATCAATAATAGCTGACATAAAAATGAAGCAGCACGTAGTAGGCAAAAAAAGGTTGCAGTATATTATTTTTGATGCTTCATATGCATGAAGGGGCATGTAATAAATTATCAAGGACACAAATAATTGACAGAGGATGTTGGCTGATCATGCTATGAGTGTAACCATTTATAGGCCCAAGTACTGCACTGGAACCCAGGACATATTAAAATACCTAGAGGAAGGCCTCAGGTGCATTTGGTGGCTCTTTATAGGAATTATGGTAAGGCAGGCTGGAGTTACATGTGATATGAAAGTATGGATAGTCTATAATTTATACTGGTGAAGGGAGTGCCATGTTGATTGGGATCATGGGTACACTGAAGCTTTGAAACATGTAAATTAGACTTTTAGTTTTGAAGCACTTTATAGCCATTATGATTACCAGAATCCAACAAAATAGGTAATAGCAGTGTGATTTTTCCATTTCACATATAAAAAATTGAGGTTCAGAGAGGTTATAAAACTTGGCTGGGATCACACAGGTAGGAAGAGGTAAAGCCAGGAATCAAACCAAAGTCTTATGATTTGAAGTCTACCATTTTTCAACTATACAAAGAGCACTGTTAAGCAAATGAAAATATGATTCAAGGACAGGAGACCTGTGTCTGGATTTCACTTAAGTTGTAAACTCCTCACCTATGAACTAGAGATAATAATATTTGCATTACTTTCCTTACAGAGTTCATGTAAGGAAAATGCTCCATAAATTTTTCAAAGTTATAGAAATCTTGGAGTGCTAAATAAATAGAAGCGAAAAGCACTGTCCTCTTGACAGTCCCATGAAGTATTGGATATGTTCTAAAACCCATTTTACAGATGAGGAAACTGAGATTTAAAGAGCAACTTGCTTATCGTCCTACTGCTAGTGAGTAGCCAAGCTAGTATTTCTCCTGACTTTGTGCTCATTGCTCATTTATTTTGTGAGTCATTGTTGCCATCACCATTTTGGCTATGGCTCTTACTACTAATAGACCTTTGAGAAAAGAAAGAGAAACTGTGTTAGGGTTCATAAATTTGCTAAATGTTCTTCTTTGCTTCAAACATTAGTCTGCCTTTGGTCTATGTTTCTATGAACTCAAGAGAATATGTATTAAAAATAAACCAGCAGGGGCAGCTAAGTGGCGCAGTGGATAGAGCGCTGGCCCTGGATTCAAGAGGACCTCAGTTCAAACCCAGCCTCAGACACATGACACTTACTAGCTGTGTGACCCTGGGCAAGTCACTTAACCCCATTGCCTTGCCAAAAACAAAAAAACAAAAACAAAAACAAACAAACAAACAAACAAAAACAGCCTGTAAGAAAACCACAGGTTCATAGATTTAGATCTGAAAAGGACCAAAGAAGTCATCTAAAAATACCTCTCTTGAGATATGAACTGTTTGATGAAGTAGGAAGTAGGACAGTTACCAAATGGAAGCTGTGTTCACACTGAGGTTGGGCAGGTGTTCACACGCAGGGTATATGTGCATTTTCTGTTTTTTAAACTTGAAAAACATTAATATTGAATTCTCACTGCAACAATATCCTCTCTCTCTCTCTCTCTCATCTCTATTTCTTCCCCTTCTCTCTCCCACCTCTCATTCTCTCTGTCTCTTTCTCCCCCCTGTCTGACATATTCATATCCTTCAGAATAGAATAAAACCCACATATTGAAGGTTAAAGTTTCCCTTGAAATAAATAATGATGATGATGATGATGATGATGATGATAACCTGTGGCTGCTAGGTGCTACATTAGTCTCCCATTGAAGGTTGTCTATTTCCCACCTGGCATTAGGAGAAAGACAAAGGACATTCTGAGAAACAGACCCTTTGGCTGCTGTCCCTTGCTCTTTTTGAAATCCAAATGTGAGAACCATTAGGAGCAGTGCATTGCCTGATCTTCATGTTGACAACATGGAGAGGAATTTTCTATAAACACCAAAGCAGGGAGAGCATTGTATGAAAAGTGGCTGTAAGTGCTAAGCATGATTATCCCACATAGCCTGGTTAGCTCTGGAAAGCAGCTTTTTCTCTGCACTAATGAGTTCAGGGCCATGACTCACCAGAGAAGGGTGTTTTGATACCCCCCCTCCTTGCATTCCTTATGACAGGAATTCATAAGCTGCTCTTAGTGACAGTTGTGCCAAATGAAAAAGCTCTGCAAAATGTGCGGTGAATAGATTATTCTGACGGCTGTTAAACGTGCGATAAAGCATGAGTTTTGTCGTACATCAGAGAACAATAGAGGGAGGATAAACTAAGAGGTGCATTATATAAATAAAATGCATGTGGACTGATCTCTTCTGACATCCCGTCTCTCTTTGTGGCAGGAGATGAGGTAACACAGAGAGATCAGTATCATCACAGAGGTGGGTGCGCTGTATCTGGTACATTGTGTCCTTATTAGGAATGATGAGGATGAAGGAAGGGAACTGAAGTACACTTTCTGGGGGGCACTTCCATTGTGAATTTTGAGAGGCTCTCAGTAATGTGACATCATTATTATTGCAATTACTGGAGATGGAAGGAGTCTGGTAGATTGACAGTTGCATGAGCATGATGTGGAATTGAAAGTCATAAAAATCACTCCCATTCCTCTAGTGCTCTGATGCTTCCCAATTTTTTTCCTCACAACAACTTTGTGAAGTAGCTACTGTCAGCATTGTTATCCCCACTTTAGAGATGGGTAAATTGAGGCTAAAAATGGTAAAGTGACCTACCCAAGGATGTGTAGCTAATAAGTGTCAGAGCAAGTTTCCTGACTCTAGGAGATAACAGAGTCAGAGAATGACTTCATTGGAAATTTCCGTGATCACGTAAGTCAAGAGTTCCCTCCAAACATTGCCAACTACATGGTCATCCAGCTTTCCCTGAGGGATGTCACCATTTGCCAATATTGACTACTAGGAAATTTTTTTTTCTGACATTCAACCTCCATCTGCATCTCTGCAACTTCTCCCCATTGTTCAGAGTTCTGCAATTTGTGACCAGATAGAGGAAATCTCATCCCTTTTCTAGGTAATAGCCCTTTGAACACTAGAAGATAGCTGTTGTGTTTGCCCTAAGCCTACATCCCCAGTTCTTTTAGCCAGTCATCATATGGCATGGACCCTAGTCCTCTCATCATTCTAGTGACCTTCCTCTAGATCAGGGGTCGGCAAACTATGGCCTGCCGCCCCTTGTACAGAAACAGGCGTTGGGCCGTCGTTTGCCGACCCCTGCCCTAGATACTCTCCAGCTTGTCTGTGTTCTTCCTCCAGTGTGGCACCCAGAGCTGAGTGAAGTATTCCACGTTTTGTCTGATCAGTGGAGAGTGTATTGAAACTCTCACCTCTAGTGTTCCAGCACTCATTCTCTCATCATGCGACTTAAGATTGTGTTAAATTTTTGGCTGCCATATTCTGTTTGAGCTTGTAGTCCAACAAACTCCTAGATCATGGTTTTTGTTTTCTTTCAAACTTGCCCAGCCACATTTCATGTAACTTGTGCTTTTTAAGCTGTTTATTTTTTTTTCCTAGTACAATTCCGAGGCATTTATCTCTGTTAAATATCACCTTTTTGAAAGGCATTATGGTGGTCAGGAAAGAGTGCCTGCCATGGAGTCAGGAGACTTAGGTTCAAACCCCAGTTCAGATACTGAGTTAGCATCTGACTACTATTCCCTCCCCATCCCCTGTTATCTTTTCTATTGCTTTAAGACAGATTCAGACATATTCCAGCCTTCTTGTGTTTGAATCTGTAATTCATCTTGCTTGGTACCCAAACTTACTGCATTTCTATATAGTCATTGCTGAGGGGGGCAGGGAGGGGAGGGAAGAAGTGTTTCTATAGCGCTGTGGGAAGTGCTTTACAAATGTCATTCTATTTGATTCCTACAACAGCCCTGTGAGGTAAGTGTTGTTATTATTCTTGTTTTTATAATTGAGGAAACTGAGCAAACCGAGTTAAGTAACCTACCCAGGTTCACACAGCTGGTAAGTGTCTGAGTCCCAGTTTGAATGCAGGGCTTCCTGGTTCCAGGCCCAGAACTCTACCTACAGCACCACTTAGCTGCCGTATCTTGTACTATGGCATTAGAGGCCCTAGGAAATAGTCCTAGTTCCTGTTTTGCGTTTTATCTCCTGTGAGTTGCTAGATGACTAACTGGTATTCTTCTCCCTATGTTGGGAGTGCTATACCCTAAAATCTGTACATTGTGACATTTATACTTACATATGTACTTATATATATTATATACATGTTATGTTATGTTGTTGCATTATAATGCTATATTGTATTACATTGTATCATATCATATTGTATACAACTTTCCCCCATTTCTACTTTTCTCCTTTTAAATTCTTGATTAGATGTGGAACAGACAAAAATATTTTTATGATCTCTTGTTAGGTGCCCTCCATCCCTGTCTCACAGGATTTCCAACTCTAAGTTTGGTGTTATTCTTCTATTACACTATGTTTTTACTAATATTAATTAATTAATTAATTCAATATTCAATAATGTGAAACTATGAAAGGTAAGGGTCTGTGTTAGACACCGAGGAGTATACATACATAAGTATAAGAGAAAGTTCCTAACCCTAAAAAAAAAGGCAACACAACCAGGCCCATGAAGAACACAATAATTATTCCAGAAGTCAGAATATTTGCATATCCTGGTTGGTGGAGATGGTCACTCATCCTACAGGCATAATCAGTTCACTATTTGGGCCACAACTCTGTACCAGGTCCTCTAGGGCAGAACAAAGAAGTTTGGTCCATTTCCTTGAATCCTTCTAAGTCTCATTGGGAATCTGAGTTTTTAAATGTGGAAAAAAAAATCAGTAGTTCTGAATAAGTCTGTCTTAGAGTTGCCTCTCCCTAAGTGGGAAGGAAATGAAGGGTTATTTGGGAAGACTTCATTGAGTAAGTGAATGTTTGATAACAAAAAGAGGATGGGTGAAGAGACTGCAAGTTTAAATGGTGATAAATGAGCAGAAACAAATAGCTAATGAATGAAGTGTGTGTGTGTGTTAGAGAGAGAGAGAGAGAGAGAGTGAGAGAGAGTGAGTCAGAGTCAGAGAGTCACATAGTAAGAGGAAAAGCCACAGATTCTATATAATCCATTGGTATCAACACAATGTTAAGAGAATGGAAAGAAGGCATTCAGCATGTTGGGTCAATTCCAATGCTGAATTTGTGGGAGGATATGGACAAGAGTTGCATTAGATGGGCAAGCATGGATGATTTATAAGTTGTATCCCTTGAAGGACTATCCACATTGAGGAGATTACAGATCTATTATCATATTGGAATTATCTATCAAGGAATATTGTATTATCTTAACACATGCATGGCAGGCACTGTGCTGGAAAAGTGTTTTAGATTCCACTTTATACCACTCAAACTTTTTCCTTTTGTTTTTTTTTTAATAAATCTATTTAATTTTAGTTTTCAACATTCACTTCCATAAGATTTTGAGTTCCAAATTTTCTCCTCATCTTTCCCCTCCCCCCTACCCCAAGATGGCATGTACATTGATGTTCAACATATGCATTGATATTAAACCTATTTTCACATTAGTCATGTTGTAAAGAATAATTAGAACCAATGGGAGAAA
>NW_020954563.1:7019351-7020077 GCF_900497805.2 Vombatus ursinus | reverse complement strand
CCATGGAAAAGAAGAAACAAAAGAAGAAAAAAGATAGAAAACAAATAATGTGTTTCTATCTGCATTCAGGCTCCATATTTTCTTCTTTGGATGTGAACAGAATTTTCCATCATGAGTCTTTTGAAGTTGTCTTAGATCTTTTTATTGCTGGGAAGGGTTAAGTTTATCACTATTAGTCATCGCAAAACATGGCTGTTACTGTGTACAACATTCTCCTGGTTCTGCTCACTTCACTCAGCATCAGACCATACAAGTCTTTCCAGGTTTTTCTGAAGTCTGCCTGTTCTTCATTTCTTATAGCACAACCGTATTCCATTACATTCATATGCCACAGCTTGTTCAGCCATTCCCCAATTGATGGGCATCCTCTCAATTTCCAATTCTTTGCCACCACAAGAAGAGCTGCTATAAATATTTTTGTACATGTGTGTCCTTTTCCCATTTGTATTATCTCTTTTGGATACAGAACTAAAAGTGGTTTTGTTGGGTCAAAAGGTATGCACAGTTTTAAAAGCCCTTTGTGCATAGTTCCAAATTGCTCTCCAGAATGGTTGGATCAGTTCACAACTCCACCAGCAATTCATTAGTGTTCCAACTTTCCCACATCTTCTCTAGTGTTTATCATTTTTCTGTATTGTCATGTTAGCCAGTCTGATAGGTGTGGTGTGGTACCTCAGAGTTATTTTAATTTGCATTTATCTAATCAATAGTGATTTAGAGCATTTT
>NW_020954563.1:6982610-7019306 GCF_900497805.2 Vombatus ursinus | reverse complement strand
TTATATGACTATAAATAACTTTAATTTATTCAACTTGAAACTTTGACTATTTATCAATTGGGGAATGACTTGCATTCTTATAAATTTGACTCGGTTCTCTATATATTTTAGAAATGAGGCCTTTATCAGAGACACTGATTGTAAAAATTCTTTCCCAGTTTTCTGTTTCCCTCCTAATCTTGATTATATTGTCTTTGTTTGTGCAAAAACATTTTAATTTAATGTAATCAAAATTATCCATTTTGCATTTTATAACATTATCATTTTTTTCTTTTGTAATCAACACATAATCAACACAATGAGATCTTATTTTCTTTACGTGTCAGCCATTTGTGTCGCTATGAAGATACTTTTTTTGTAATAATACTTTCCTTGAACTTATTCATTCATTTGGAATCTTCCCTTCTCTCAATATCTTATAAATTTATGCTTGATTGCCTTTAAAATTATATCATCTGAAGCTTAAATTTCTTTTTTATGTATTTGATTACTGAGACAGGATAGCATAATGGATAGAAAGATGGCTTCTTGTTGTTATTGTTGTCTGACTCTTTGTGACTCTACTTGGAGTTTTCTTGGTAAAGATACTAGAGTGATTTGCCATTTCCTTCTCTAACTCATTTAATAGATGAAGAAACTGAGGCAACCAAGGTTAAGTGACTTGCCCAGGGTCACACAGTTAGTGTCTGAGGCCAGATTTTAACTCAGGAAGATGAGTCTTACTGACTTGAGGCCCAGCACTCTATCTATTGCACCACCTACCTGCCCCCCAAATGACTTTAGAGTCTGGAAAACCTGCATTCAAGGGCTGCCTCTGGTGCATATGGGTAGTATGTGCTGGGGAAATTCATTGGATCTCTCTATTTAGGCAACTCTCTATGATTAGAAGTTGCAAGATAATTGCTAATCTACATGATAGAAGTTTCCTCACAAAGAATTCTTTATTTCAAGAAAATCATACAAATGTAATACACACATACATACACACATACACACATACATACACACATACACATGTGTTTGATTTTGCCTATCAGCCTTTCCTAATCTCATTATTTATATATTTGAATTTCACTTCCTTAGGATATTAGATAATGTTGTATATATTTGAATTTCACTTCCTTAGAATATTAGATAATGTTTGTGTTTGAATATGGAGATTCCTCTGTCATTGATGATGATAATATAGCAGATCTATTCCATTTCACATCTATTTGCTCTCCTTCTTCACATTTCATTTATTTATTCCTCCATAACATTTTACAAATTACCTTGTATCCCAAACTGGTATTGCCCTTGGTTACCTTGTCTGCTTGGTAAGGAAATGAAGTATTAGTTTACTAAGGGCTATGTTTACCTCCTCTTCATAACAATCTTTTTTTATTGGCTAAATATCTTTGAGAAATATCAGTGATCAGAATCAGTGGTTTTTACTTTCATCCATTTCCCATTTTCCAGAAGTCAACAGTTTGCTTAAATAGTTTGTGTTGGGGAGGGTACTACTATTTCCCAAGGCTCTTGGTCTTTGGCTCAAGGTCCTGGGCCATCTTCCAGGGTATGAGGGGAGATAGGGTCAAGTTAGTGGTTTGACTTGCATGGTACATGCTGCCTCCTATCTTTCCTCAAGGTGCCCTCTAGCTTCTAATAGGCTGACTTGCCTTCCCTCTCGTAAAAGGGTGGGGAACTTATGACCTGGAGGCTGCATGTGGCCCGCTAAGTCCTCAAGTGTGGCCCTTTGACTGAATCCAAATTTCATAGAACAAATCCCTTTAATAAAAGGATTTGTTCTGTAAAACTTGGACTCAGTCAAAAGGCCACACTCAAGGACCTAGAAGGCCACATGTGGCCTCGAGGCCACAGGTTCTTTACCTCTGTTGTAGTAGCAGTTGGAAATAATGACTGACCACTTCTCCATAGTGTTGCTTACCTGGCTAATGGCTATGATGGCTGGGCTAGAAGCATCTAGTCATCTGGGAAGTGGTACGAGTATTCCTTTTTTTTTTTTAAATTAACATCTAATAAAGAGAAAGTTTACTTAATAATAGCATGGAAAATGCACTCAGCAAGGATACAGCATTGATTCCGTTGGGTACAGATTTCTGGCCTCAACCAGGCTCTTAACCTAGGTGTCATGCTCCTTACTCTTTTTCACACCTCTATTTCCAATCTGTTGCCAGGTCCTGTTAATTCTGCCTTCATAAATTCTCTTACATATGCCTCCTTCTATTCCCTGACAGTGCCACCACACTGGTGCAACCTCCTCACATCATGCCTGGACTAGTGAAATAGCCTGCTTGTTGGTCTGCCTGACTCAATTCTCTCCCTACCCCATCCAGTCCATCTTCCACTTATCTATCAAAGGGATTTTTCCAAAGCATGAGGTTGGCCATGTCACCCCCTATTCAGTAAACTCCAGTAGTTCCCTATCAGCTCTAAGATCAAATATAAAAATCTTGTGGTTGCTGTCAATATTTCTTCATAGGAATTAGGTTTCTCAGTAATTTAAAAAGTAGAGGTTTATTTCATGTCTTAATTCCAAACCAAAATTCCCATTTTTTGTTCTTTGCTATTTTTACTTTTTAGCGTTAAAGGTACTAAGTATCAAGGTATATGTTGACTTGGTATATCAAGTTCCTCATGGAACTTCTCATTCTCAGTTTCCTCTGCAGTAGATACAAGAATATGCACTGCATTTAGCTTTATGATAGTTTGCTTATGTTTACCATGACCACTGCAAGACCAGATCACTAAATACTCCATGGAATTTTGTTTTTTGTTCTTGGGTAGGTGATAAAGGCAACTTTACCAGCTCCTACCTTCTCCAACAAGAACTCCCTTCCATGAATCTGAGCTGGCCTGATTGGCTAATGAGTGAATGAAAATTGACCTAGTCTGCCATATCTAGTTCACCTCAGACAAGCCCCTGCTTCACATCCCATATAGCCATTCACCTTGGATTATCTCATCATTTTGCCATATATCTTGCTGCTACATACATACTGTTATTTCTGGAAAGGAAGTGTCAGTCAAATGTCCTTTGATTCCAGATTTCACTTATCTCTTAGACCAAACACCCTTTCTTGGGCAAATGTATGTATGTGTGTGTATGTGTGTGTGTGTGTCACACATACACACACAAAATCAATATACCCCAGATATGTTCCTGATTAGATTTCAGAGTAAATCACTTTACAAATTGAATTGTAATCACTTTATACATTGAATTGTAATTTCAGCACATTTGGAGAACTTGGTTATTATTAAGGAAATGCTGAGTATTATAAAGAAGCAGATTACTTGGATCTATGTCCTGCCATCACCTTTACTTTATTTCTTGGAACCTCTCAGTTTCTTTGTCCTGTATACTTGCAGTATAGCAACCTCAAGGGATGTAAACAGTAAAACTCTATAAACATAAGCTGTAGTAATTTTAGTGAGAGACAGCATGGTGAGTCAGAAGCAGTGTGTTGTAATAGATATAATACTTCTCTTGGAGTCAGGAAGATGTGTGTTCAAATCCTGCCTCAGACACTTGTTACTTGCATCACCCTGGGCAAGTCTATGCCTCTCTATATAACTTCTCTATGACTCAGTTTCCACATACAAAATCAAGGGGTTGGATTTGATGGCCTCTAAAGTCCCTTCCAGCTCTTAATCTATGATCCTATAATTATTTATAACATTATTTTTAATAAAACCCTTCTCTAGAAGTGAATACTATTATGGTAGAAATAACCCTGTGAATAGATAAATAGTTTAGAAACAGCCAGGAAGTTGTTCCCACTCTCTAATTAAATTTTCTCTCTGCCTTTTCTTGTGATTTTATAAGTTTAGCTCAATCGCTCATTTTGTTTCCATGAAAACATAAGCTATTTGCTCTACATACTTCACCTGCCAAGCCTTAAATTTCCAGAATCGAATGGAATAAATGCCTCTTTGTTGAACAGATCTTATAGGTCAAGACACATTTGTCACATGTCATTGTTGTCTGCATATGGAGGCATAAGGTATATTTAAAAATTAGAATGCACTTGGATGAACCCATACATGGTGTATGAAAGTGTTTATGTCTATTTTCCCGAAAGGGCCAATGATGGCCCTTTCAGAAAAGCTACAGCAGAGCTGCCTACCTTTGCCCAGCTTACAAAATGCGTTAGGCGGTAATTAACCTTTCCAGATGCCTGCCACCACTCTTTTCTCACAGAAGCAGCTTTGAAAGACAGTATGGCAAGACTGCTTGATTTGCCATCAGGTTTGAATCCCAGCTTTGTTCCTTATCTATATGATCTTGGGCAAATTACTGGACCTTTCTGGGCCTCGGTTTCCTTAAATGATATTTAAGGGGTTGGCCTGGATCCCCTCTAAGATTTATTTTAGTTCTAAGTCTCTGAGTCCAATATTAAGGAAATGAGCACTGCATAGTTTGGCTTTTCAGTCTCTTTCCTTGTCCTGTGTCAGAGACAGGGGGCACTTGTAAAAGCCATAGAGGAAGAGGCCTGTTGGCCCAAGAAGCAGGGAAAGGGGTGGAGAACAGAGATCTGAGGTGAGGCAATGTTTGTTCTTTTTTCTTAAAAACATAAAGTTTGTCCAGCACAAGGAGGCCAATCCTTGCCATAGCCAGCAGATCATTGACAAAGGTGGAGTGGATAGTGACCCCAGAACAACAAGGTAGACAGAAGGAACAATGGATTTGGAGGCAGAAGACCTTTTTGGCCATCTTCGGCAAGTCCTTTCCTCTCTCAAGAATTAAAGTTCCTCATTTACATAAGGGATAGGCCTAGATGGTGTCTAAGATTTTTTCTAGATATAAAGGCTATGATATTGTTGATAATAATAATAATAATGATGATGATGATGGCTAATATTTACATAGTGTTTGTTATGGACTAGGCACTGTGCTAAACACTTTACAATTATTATCTCATTTGATCCTTACAACAACCCAGGGAGGTAGGTCCTATTATTATTCTCATTTTACAGATGAGGAAACTGAGGCAAACTGAGGTTAAGTGACTTGCCCAAGGTCACAAAGCTACTTAGTATCTGAGGCTGGATTTGAACTCATGTCTTCCTGACTACAGGCCCAGCATTTTATCCACTGTGCCACCTAGCTAAATAATGATCATTAATAGGTAGCAAGATAAAAATGTGCATACTCTTTGACTCAGCAATAGCACTTCTAGGACTGTATCCCAAAGAGATCATGCAAATTGGAAAAGGACCCACATGTACAAAATTTTTATTTTGTAAATAATGTAAAAATATTTATGTAAAAATATTTATAACAGCTATTTTTGTGGTGGCAAAGAATTGGAAATTGAGAGGATGCCCATCAACTGGGGAATGAGTGGACAAATTGTGATATATGAATGTAATGGAATAATATTGTGCTATTAGAAATGATGAGCAGGCAGACTTCAGAAAAACCTGGAAGGACTTGTATGGTCTGATGCTGACTGAAGTGAGCAGAACCAGGAGAATGTTGTACGCAGTAATAGCCACATTGTGCAATGACTGGTATTGATAGACTTAATCCTTCTCAGCAATACAAGGATCTAGGACATCTCCAAAGGCCTCATGATGGAAAATGCTATCCACATCCAAAGAAAGAACTATAAAGTTTGAATGCAGATCGAAGCATACTATTTGCTATTTTTTTTCTTCCATTGTGTTTTGTTTCCTCTTTCTGGTGGTTCGTCCTATTGGTTCTAATTCTTACTTACAACATCACTAATGTGAAAAAAAGCATATCAACGGTAAAAAATGTACTAAAGTATTTTGTTAAAACAAAGGTAAAAATTGCTGATTTTTAAAAAAAAGTAAACGTGTAGCTAAAACTTAAAAAAATAGGTAGCAAGGCTGTAGCATCTTTATCATAAAAATCATTGGATATTAAAAGTTTAGGACTGGAAGGCACTTTAGAGACTCTGTTATCTGATTCCTTCATTTTAGAGATCCGAGGTCAGAGGCCCTCAACAGGAAAATGATTTGCTTAGAATCTCCAAGTAAATGAGTGTGTGGGGAGGTGGGTTTTGATCCAGATTTCCTGACTTCTGGACCAACACACTTTCTACTATACCAGGAATGTTATCTATACCACATGCCCCAACTTCCCCCCTTGGCCTTCTTTGTCCTAATCATCAACAAATAGCAAATATGATTATCAGAGTTATTGGGCACCCTGTGCCTAACAGGAAGTCCTAAGCTTATCCCAGCTGAGTTGTTGCCTCAACCTGGTCCAGGCTCCAGAATTACCCCTTTGTCCAGGCACAAATTGACCTCCTACCCCAGGCCAGGCATCACAGTAGGGATTGAGTTAGGAGTGTGGATAGCTCTGAATGTATCCAACCTCAGGTCTAGACAAAAAACTCAGTACCAATGCCCAGAAAGCAACCCTACCATTATATATAACTCATGGACAGAGTTAGGGGTCTCATTTCCCTACACAGCAGTTGCTCTGAGTAGGATTGCTCTCTATCAGAGAATGGGGACATGAGGCTCCTCCCATGGACTGTGACAAAGCCTTAGTTTTTCTCTAACTTTCAGAGTCTATTATGTGTGAACAGCTGTTGTTTATCCTGTAGATATATTCTCTTTCCTTTTGGCACAAAATCAAAGCTATTATCCATTCCAAAATTGGATGTCTATAGGCCTTTTCATTCTGAACACAGAGGGGCAGAAATGATAACACTGAGTATTTATATTGCACTTGTATTTTCTAAACTCCTTATGTTCATTAATGAATTAATCCATCGTAACACCATCTCCCTTCATTAGGTCAGCATTATTGTTCTTGTTTGGCAGATAATGGAACCAAGACAAAAGGGCTGATGCTTCACCCAAGGTCATACGCCAGGGCCTTGCATGCCAGGATGTAATGTGCCTGAGTTTATCCTTTGGCCCAGGCTGTGTCTAGACCAGGGCTGAATTAGTCAGGTGGCTGCTTATGTAGAAGTAAGGACCTATGGACCAAATACCACCTAGGTCCAAGGCATTGCGTCATGTGCCAAGCATACAAGGACAGCAGTGAGACAGTTCTGGAGGTCAGGACGCTTGTGTTCTAAGTTACTCAACATATGGCAACTGACTGATGTACTACAGTAGAAATGAAGAAGATTAATATTAGATTGTCTTATTTAATAGCCAATATTCCTATGTGATCCATCCTTTTCCTTATTTTGACAGATCCTACTTTAGAAGGGCATGATGAAGGTGATTACTCCCAGCCCCCAAGGCCTCTGCTTGCTAGCCTTGGTGGGTCTCCTTCCTTCTGTAAGTGAGTTTGAGCTAAGGCCCTTCCCAGGGAATGACTCTTGTGTCCTTGCTTTTCCTAACCTGGCCTCCCAATGATGAAGTAATAGGGAGGAGCTGAGAACTCTTAGCCCATCTCCTCATCGAAATGTTCACCAAGCAGGGTTGCCTTATGTTTGCCAGGGAAGGTCCAAATAATGTACTGTCAGGCCAATGAGAAGGAAGACGCACCTATTAAAAGATGCTGTCAGCCCTCACTCAGGGTCTGTGGCACAAATGGAGACTAGCTATAAGACCCCTTTGTTGCCAGGCTGCATGCCCTGCTAATAAAAGATACCTCACTTGGAGAATTACTTCAGTCTGCCCTTTGTTAAATTCCAGTCCTGATAGTCAATCAATTAACCAGCAGACATTTAAAAAATGTCTACTGTGTTTGAGGTACTTTGCAAAACACTGGACATATAAATGCAAAAATATGACAGTATTTGCCTTCAAATTCTTGACAATCAGCATGATATCATGCTTGGAGTTAGACTTCAGTCTGAGTCCAGGCTCTGACATTTACTAGCTTTGTGACCCTGGGCAAGTCATTTATCCCTCTCTGAGATTCCCATTCTTCATTTGTAAAATGGGGATAAAAATAATCATCCTGACTTAAAGATTACTTGTGAGGAAAGTGATTTGTAAGATGTTGAGTTTCATATGAATATGAGGTATCACTATTGTGTGACCATGTGATGGTGGATATTAATCAACAAGACAATCAAAAGAAGGGGACTAACCGGTCCTAGATTTTTTTCCAGAACTTTGTGGAATAGTAAATTGAGCACTGAGCTTAGAGTGAGGAAGACACCAATTCAAATCTAGCCTCAGACATGTCCTAGCTTCCCAGTTGATCCTGAGCAAGTCACTTAGCCACTGTCTGCCTCACTGTCCTCAGCTATAAAATGGGAATAATAATATACCTACCTCCCAGGGATTTTATGAGGATCAAATGAAATAGTATTTGTAAAGTGCTTAGCAAAGTGCTTGGTACATATCAGGTGTTTAATAAATGCTTGTTCCCTTCCTTTCCCCACCTGGATTGGAATAGCAGGTTGTGAGACTTATTAATAATAAATCACTAATAAGAGAAATAGTTGATATAGATTATTTATTTATAAATTTTATGTAGGTTATTTATATAGATTTTTATTTATATATTTTGTATAGATTTATATAGATTATAGATTATTTTTATATAGATTATTAATATAGATTAAGTAAGAACTTCACTTACAATTTTTGAGGTAGATAAGGAAAATATGATTATCCCTGTTTTAAACATAAGGATACAGAGGCTTATAGAAAGAAAGTAACTTGCCCAAGGTCGCACAGCTAATGAATATTTGAATCAGGATTCAAACACAGGTGTCCTGACTCCGTGTATAATGCCTTTTTCACAGTAACACAGGACTATAGTATTCAAGTTAGAGGCCCTAGTCTGGACTGGGAGAGAGAGGGGCAGGTGGTAGAAATCAGAGTGGTGCTCTAGGCCAATTCAGAGGAATAAGCAAGATAAAGCATCTGAGTAAATGGACTGGAGTTCACATTTTCCATACAGAAGAGCATAGGCAGCAGCTTTGTTCAAATACATACACAGGAATCCATGTCCAGGGGTTGGAACCAAACACATGGAGAAAGGCGGTGAAGAGAAATTGGACTTCCTAAAAAAATTGGAGCAATGTCCTTGGATCTCATGGTGATAGGCAGGTCCTCATAATGACATAACCATGGTGTGGATAGAATGAATGCTGGGCTTGGAGGATAGAAGACTTGGATTCATATCCCACTTCAGATACTTAAAAGCTGTGTAACCTTACTGTCTTTGTCTCTTACTTTCCTTTTCTATAAAGTGAAGTCTTCTATATCTTCTGAAGAGCCTTCCAACTCCAAATCTATGACTCTTTGGTTCAAGCCAATATATTGTAATACATATTTATTTAATACATACTCTATGGAAAAAATCCCAACTTTCTTGGTGTTTATCAGAATTCAAGAGAGAATGGGGCACCATGCTGGTATAGAGGTGGAAGGAAAAGGTAGTATCTGGGGCAAATAGCATGCAGTTGATTTTCCAAGGATATGTAGAAAATAGCTCTACATTCAGTGGGAGGCAGATTTTTTTCATCATTTCTTTCAGGAGCTAACTACATTAGGATTTTTAAAAATCAGATGGAAGGAGCAGAACTGATGTTTTATTGATCAAACCAGCTTCTCTGTGGTTGTGACTAAAGTGGATGGTAAGCGTATAGGCAGAGAGACAAGGTGAGAACAGTTATTGCCATTGCTCATAGAGATGGAATTCTTGGAATTTTGCCCATGATGTCTTTATTGCAGTGAGTTTGAGGCATTTATGGGTGTCCATGTTAGTTCAGAAAAATGGCTTGTCCCATTCCAGAGCTCAGTCATAGTGTCCCACCAAATCAAGATATCCAAATAGTAATGAAGCTGTGTTCTAGATGCAGCCAGCAAATACTTGATTTTGCCAGCTAAGCTTAAAGTCACTCCCATTATTAGAGAAATCATATGTGATGGAAGATGCCAAGAGGCAGCAATGAGGAAAGAGGAAAAAAATAGAGAGTGAATCCCTGACCTCCTGGAGTTCACAGTCTGGTATATGAGACAAGGTATATGCAAAATAACCCGTAATGTGAAGTGAGATGTGGTAGATGGAACCCAGGAGGTTCAAATCCATCAATGAACAAGTATTTTATTAAGCACCTATGATGTACTTGGTACCATGCTAAGTACTCAACATAAAAGACAAAAATGAAACTGTTCTTGTTCTCAAGGAGCTTACATTGTATCAAGGGGAAGTCCATGTATATATGTGTGTATGTACACACACATATATACATATTGTATATATACATGCATATATACACACACACATATGTACGAGGTAAATAAAATATAATTTTGTGTGGAGGATATTAACAGCTGGGAAGATCAAAAACAGTTTTATGTAGAAGGTAGCATTTGAACTGAGTTTAGAAGGAAACAAAGGATCAATTCTAAGAAGCACATAGGCGAGGGAACGTATTCTAGGCATTGGGGCTGGCCAATACAAAGCAAGAAAATAGGAGATAAGATTGCCCTATATGAAGAATCAAGAGGAGGGTAATTTGGCTAGATCACAGAGTGTGATCAGATCAGGAGAGTAATATGCTATAGGCCTGGAAAGACAGGTTGGAGCCTGGATAGGCTTTAAAAGACACATGGAAGATTTTGCATTTGATCCTGGAGGTGATAGGCAGCCACTGGAGTTAACTGAGCAGAGGAGTAACCTGGTCATACCTGTACCTTAGGAAAATCACTTTGGAAGCAGTGTGGAGGATAGATTGGTGAGAGAAAAAGAGAGAGAGGGTGGAGACACCAATTAGGAGTCCATTGTGGTAGTCCAGGAGAGAGGTGGGTAACAAGGGGCTGTAATAGGTGGTGGCTGTATGAATTCAGAGAACAGGAAGGACTCATGTAGGAATGAAAAGGTTTGGCATCGTATCAGGATCACAAAATCACAGGATGACAGATTTGAAGCTGGAAGGGACTTTAGGGGCCAATGAGGGGCCTCATTTTATACAAGAGCCAACAGGACTAGAGATGTGAAATAACTTGTCCAGGGTCACACAGGTAGTAAATGGCAAAGATGGAGTTTTGAACTCAGATCCTCTGACCCCACCCTAAACTTTTTACTTTCCCGTGGCATAGTATCTGGTGGGGGTGGGGCATAGAAGAGAGTGAGGAGCTGAGGATAATGCTGCAAGGAGACAGAAAATAAAGAGATTAAACAACTGGGGAATGAATCCTGGAAGGCTTCATGAAACAAATAGCATTTGAGTTGGCCATTGCAATATAGGCAAGAATTTTGACAGGTCCTTTGTCTTGATTTTAAAGGGGTGGGGGTGAGTGTGTGTGTCTGTGTGTGTCTGTGTGTGGGGGGGGTCTGTGTGTGCATGTGTGGGATGGTGTGTGTCTGTGTATGGGAGGGTGCGGGGAGGTGTTTGTGCACACGTACATGTTTTACATTTAATTCAAGAATTGTAGAATTACAGAATATCAGAGTTGTAAGGGACTTGAAAAGTGCCACCCATGCCTGAGCGGGAACTCTTCTGTAACATCCATACAAGTCATGTGGCCACCCAGTATCTACTATATGATTTCTTCTAATGGTAAACACATTGCCTCCTGGAGGCAATCCATTTCACTTTTTAACAGCTCTGACTATAAGGAAGTGTTTCCTTATTGGACTCCAAGCTTGCCTCTCTCTAGCCCCTCTTCCCCCATTGTTTTCTAGTTGGCCTTCTGAGGAAAAACAGAACAAATCTAATGATATCTCTTCCCACTTCCACTCTTACGTATTTGAAGACATGTCACCGAGACAATGTCCCCAGACTCTCTGAACTTTTTTATTTTAAGAAATTCTTCAGGGAAACTCCAACAATATTGATCTCAGTGACAATTAATTAATCAATATTTATGTGGACGCCTACCATCCATGCTCAGTCCTAAGGCAAGTACCTAGGAATTGTATATATGTCATGGTCCCTCAGTGAGACTAAAGTCTAGCTGGTGATTGTTTAGTACTAAAAGCCATTTTTTCCTTGGCCTTTGAGGATATTATAACAGAATAAAGGAAAATAACATAAACAGAATCAAATATTATTTGAGGCCCTAGTGTTTTTTCTAGCAGGTTTAATATTTAATCTAAAACCCAGAAATCGCTATGGGGGCTCAAAATAAGGCTCCCTGTTTTGCTTTTAGGAATTGCTAGTGAATGGTAGTTCCCAAGCCAATCTTTACATTTTTCTTTCTGTGAATTCTGCCTGATTATCTGATTTAAAGGTAATTCATAGCAGTTGGAAGAAAAATATGAAAGCAAATTCATATCTGATGATGGGTGTGATAAGATTAATTTCTTTTTTCCTCTATTTTTTCTCAATTACATACAAAAAAAATTTAACATTTTTAAAAAATTTCGATTTCCAAGTTCTCTCCCTCTCTCCCATCCCCCCTCCTTGAAAAGGCAAGCAATTTGATATAGATTATATATGTACATTCATACAAAAATATTTTCATCTTAGTCACATTGGAAAAAAAAGACCAAAATAAAAGAAAAATTAAGAAAGTAAAACAAGTGTATTTTGATCTGTATTCAGACTCTATCAGTTTTTTCTCTGGAGGTAGATAGCATTTTTCACCTTAAGTCATTCAGAATTGTCTTGTATCATTCTATTGCTGAGATTAGATCCTGGAGGAGTCACAGTTGTCATTCGTAGTTGATCATCGTACAGTATTGCTGTTACTGTGTACAGTGTTCTGGTTCTGCTCACTTCACCTTTGCATCAATTCATTTAAGTTTTCACAGGTTTTTCCTGAAAGCATCCTGTTTGTCATTTCTTGGATCTTTGTGTTCATCAAACAGTAGATTTCTATGGTCATTTACTACTATGTATTATGTACCTAATCTGTTCCACTGATCCACCACTCTATTTCTTAGCTAGTGCCGGATTGTTTTGATGATTACTGCTTTTATTACAGTTTAAGATCTGATATTGCTAGACTACCTTTCTTCACATTTTCCCCCATTGATTCCCTTGATATTCTTGACCTTTTGTTCTACTAGATGAATTTTGTTATTTTCCAGTTCTATAAAATAATTACTAGGTAGTTTGGTATGGCACTGAACAAGTAAATTTAGGTAGGATTATCATTTTTATTATATTGACTCAGCCTACCCATGAACTATTAATATATTTCCAGTTTTTAAAATCTGATTTTATTAGTGTGAAAAGTATTTTGTAATTGTATTCCTATAGTTCCTGGGTTGGTCTTGCCAGGTAGACTCCCAAATGTTTTATATTGTCTTCAGTTAATTTAAATAGAATTTCTCTTTCTATTTCTTCCAGCGGGACTTTGTTGGTAATATATAGAAAAGTTGATGATTTATGTGGACTTATTTTATATCCTGCAACTTTGCTGAAATTGTTAATTATAGAGAAGATTAATTTCTTATAGCTCTCAGTAAACTCTTGGCCTTTTTCTTTATTTCCAACTGAAATAGACTGTAAATATTGAGAGATGATGGGAAGATGGCTGCACCATATTCTGGGGGGGGCAGATCTTTGCTCAAGGAACAGGACTTTGGAAGCTGTGCAGAGGGTAAGTATTAAATGGAGAGAGACTTGAAGCAGTGATGATAATTAGAAGACCATTGCAATAATCTAGGCAAGACATAATAAGGGCTTGAACTAAGATGGTGGCTATGTGAGTAGGGAGGAGGAGTCAGATAGTAGAAATGTCGTGGAAGTAGAACTAACAAAATTTGGCAACCAATTGGATATGTGGAGGAAAGGAAAGTGAGGAGTCAAGGAGAAAATAAAGATTATGAACCTGGGAAGAATGGTATTCCTTTTAACAGAAATAGGGAATTATAGAAGAAAGGGTGGTTTAGGGGGAAAATGTATTGAATTCAGTTTTGGGATATATTGAGTTCGAGATGGCTCTTGGACATCTGCTTTGAAATGTCCAATATGCAATGCTAATGCTAGACTGAAACTCAGGGGAAAGAATGGGGCTGTGAGTCATCTGCATAGCAATGATAATTAAGTCCATGGGAGCTGACAAAGTCATTAAGAGATGACAGAGAGAGAAGGGAAGACGGACAGAGACTTGGGAAACACTCACAGTTAGGGGGCATGATATGGATAATGATACAGCAAAGAAAACAGAAAAGGAGCATTTCTTTTTTTTTCCTTAATAGTATTTTTTTCAATTACATGTAAAGGTAGTTTTCAACATTCATTTTTGTAAAATCTTGAGTTCCAAATTTTTCTCCCCTCCCCCAACATAGCAAGCAATTTGATATAGGTTATACATGCACAGTTGTGTTAAACATATTTCTACATTAGCCATGTTGTGAAAGAAGAATCAGAACAAGAGGGAAAAACCATGAGAAAGAAAAAAACAAAAAATAAAGGGAAAATAGTATGCTTCAATCTGCGTTCAGGCTCCATATTTCTTTCTCTGAATGTGGTTACATTTTCCATTGTGAGTCTTTTGGAATTGTCTTGAATCATTGTATTGCTGAAAGAGTGGGGTGGGGAACCTCAAGGCCACATATGGCCTTCTAGGTCCTCACATGTGGCTCTTTGAATTGTTCTATGAAGTTTAGATTCAGTCAAAGGGCAGCACTTGAAGACCTAGAGCTCCACATGTGGCCTCAAGGCTGCAGGTTCCCCACCCCTGGCTAAGTCTATCATAGTTAATCATCACACAATGTTGCTGTTAACTGTGTACAGTGTTCTCCTGGTTATCCTCACTTCACTCAGCATCAGTCCATACAAGTCTTTCCAGGTTTTTCTGAAGTCCGCCTGCTGATCATTTCTTATAGCACAATAGTATTCCATTACATTTATATACTACAAGTTATTCAGCCATTCCCCAAATGATGGACATCCCTTTGATTTCCAGTTCTTTACCACCACAAAAAAAGCTGCTATAAATATTTTTGTACAAATAGGTCAAAAGGAGCATTTCAGTAGGAGGACCAGGAGAGAATAATGTCATGAAAAAATCCTGTTGTATCCAGGAGGAGATGGTGGTTAAACGTATCACATGCAGCAAAGAGGTCAAGAAGGATGAAGACTGGAAAAGGGCCATGAGGTTTGTCAATTAAGAAAATTTGAACCTTTGGAGAGGGAAGTTTCAATTGAGTGATGAGGTCAGAAGATACATACACATGGCGAGTAACGCCCAAGAAAGTGTTAAAGTGTTAAATATAGGCAGTGACTTGATGTGCAATAGATATCCAGAAAATAATAAAAATTAGTAGGAAAGGTAGTGGGGGAAAGAGACAGAGAGAGAGAGAGAGAGAGATAGAGAGAGAGAGATGGGTAGGATGCAAGAAAGTTGAGTTATAGTCTGAGTTTTTGAAGGAATATACTGTGTGAGTTTGTTTAAGTCTCTTACCCTCTCTGGGTCTCCATATGCTCATGTGTTATATGACAGGGATCTTACTAGAGGATCTCTAAGGGCCTTTTCAGATCTGACAATGATTTTATGAGTGTGGTTTAGAGCAGTCAGGGGAGGCTTCCTAGAAAAGATGGAGTTTGAGCTTTCCCTTGAAGAATGGACACTAACAATAATAATGAGAAATAACTCATATTTCTATACTACTTTAAGGCTTATAAAGGACTTTCTCCATTAAAAAAAAAATAAAAAACCCTTGTCAGTGTTAATGCAAATATTGTTATTTCCTTTTCACTTATGATATAACTGAGGCTTAGAAACATTTAAATAGCAAAGTTCAAAATGTTTGAGAGTGCTGAAAAACAAGTCTTCTGAGTCCAAATCTAGCAGTCTTTTGACTACACTAGACTGCCTTAGTGCTTTAAGGCTTATAATATCCTTTCTCTACTAAAAAATAAAAACAAAAAAACCCTTATGAGGATTAAGACAAGTATTGTTATTTCCATTTTATCGATGATGAAACTGAGGCTTAGGAACAATCACGCAGCTTGTAAATGTTAGAGCCAGAGTTGAAACCCAGTTCTTTTGCATCTAAATCCAATATCCTTTCCATAGTAATGAAGCTGCCTTTGGAAAGGCTGGAGAGGAGGGGGTGGCAGACTTCCAAGGGAGAGTGGTAGCTTTTTTAATTTAACACAAGCTTGGGAGCAATCACAGGGAACAACTAGAGAGCTCCAAGAACAGCTGCAGCTGGAAACCATGGAGTGGGCAGCAGGCGCACCTCCCAGAGCCTCACAGGTCTTTTCAGTCTGCCCACCTGGAAAGAAGTGGTTGCTTCTCACCGTTCTATGTTCGTGAGTATTTTACTTTGTACTTCTCCTATGTTATTCTTCTCAGAGTTCTTCCCTGATGTTTCCTTGAGGTATGAAAGTGACCCTAAGTCTGTACTGGCAGAGATTAAGCTCTGACATGCCTTCCAAAGTTGGAAAGTTATTAGAAAAAGCCAAGAGATAGCCTGTGTGCCTGTCTTCTGCAAGCCAGCCTAAGTTAGACTTATTACCAGGCTGTCAGTAGCAGCATGAATATTCAGTCTTAGCAGTTCACAAAGATCATGTCTTAAGGGGCAGAGCTGTTAGTAAAAGGTAGACCCAGATAAAGTCATAGATCCTTCAAGTAAATATTCAAACACACACACACACACACACACACACACACACACACACACGTAATTTTGTTGAGTACATCAAAACATCTATGTTTTGGGAAGGGACTAGAATATGCATTTATATAGTACCTACCATATGCCAGGTACTGTGCTAAGCACTTTACAAATATTATCTCACCTGATCCTCACAACAATCCTGAGAAGTAGTTGCTTGTTATCCCCATCTTCAGTTGAGGAAACTGAGGCAAATAGAGGTTATGTGACTTCCCCAAGGTCATACAAGCCAGTAAGTGTATGAGGAAAGATTTGAACTCAGGTCTTCCTTACTCCAGGCCCAGTATTCTATCAGTAGTGTTACCATTCCTTTCATGACAAAGATATCCCACTTCACACCTTGGAATCTGGTCTTCATAAGATATTAGATCTGTAGGGTCACAGATATAGATCTGGAAGGAACCATAGAAGTCATTTATTCTATCTTTTGGTTTTATAGATAGGAAAATTAAAATTAATCAGGGAAGTGATGGGATCATAGATCTAGAACTGGTAGGGACCTCAGAAACAACTTAGTCCAACCCCACCCCCCACCATTTTACAGATGAGGAAACCGAGGACCAGGGAGGAGAAGTAGCTTTTTCAGGCTCACACAGGTAGTGAGTGACAGAGCTGGAACTTGAGCCCAGGTTTTTTGATACTAGATTCAATTCTTTTTCTATAGTAGCATGCTGCTTCCTTGGAGGTCCAGGGTTTCATTTTCACATTTCTGTGGCCAAAAAATAGATCACGTAAAGGCCAACCTATTGGTTCATGATAAGCCTTCATGGGCTCAGGAAGGCATGTCCTTAGCTGGCAGGCATATAATCCGTTGCTAGCCTTAAGCCTGACGTCTTTCCTGCTTTGTGTGGCTCCTTCCAGCTTTGTGCTCTGTTAACATAAGTTTTGAGAACCTAGGGTCATCTGCACATTATTCTGAGGCATTAGAAGAGAACTTTAATGGAACATAGGATAAAGCATTATATAACAAGTGCACTGTATCATCGTTTATCACAGTGTCACTTGATCACCAACAACGTTTGAGAACATAGAGAATGTTCTTGACATCCCTGCAGTTACCTCAATGGTTGATCAGAATACTAAGATTAAATTGTGAGCCACTTGAGAATATTGAGCTGAGGAACACATATGCTCTGGGATAAGGGGTGAGTTCAGTTACTATTATTCATTCAGTCCTTGACCTTTTTGTTAAGACTACTGAGGAGGGAGTAAATTAATGTCACGTGTCAGAGAGGCTGAAGTAGAGAGTCCATCAACTCTTGCTTGTGGGTACTGTCTAACAGTTCTGGTCTGGTCTCAGCTGATTAGTCTTGAGCTTGGATTACTTCCTAGGACGAGCACAAAACTCCATCTCTGAGACCTGGCTTAGTGATCGATCAACAAGCATTCATTAAGCACCTACTATATGTCAGATGCTATGCTAAGTGTTGGGGATACAAAGACAGAAAAGAACTGATCCTTTCCCTCAAGGAATTTGTGTTAATCCTAGGAGGAGAGACTACATGTATCTAAAGAGATACCAACAGGATAAAGAGTAGAGGAAAGATAACATAATCAGCTCTCAGGAAATTAAAGAAGGAGAAGTCTTTCCCTCCATTTTTGTTTCTTCCCCTCCTTCCATTCAAAAAGTAGGCACTCAGTAAACCACTGTGGTTCAATTGGCTAAAGAATTCCTGAGGCTGTTAATGGATGGAAAATGGCAGGATTTCAATGTTGGTGAATATGTCACTGTATTCATAGAAAATTAACTGAAATTCCACAAGTCAAATGGTGGTCCCAGGTTCTCAATGATGCTAGAGCCTGTGTTGTTTCCCCTAGTAGGATCATATGATCTGATTCCTTATGTGCACCACAGCCCCATCTTTTAGGCTTGATTCCACCTTCTTGCCTTTTTGTTATGAGCAGGGTTTTCAAGTCTGTAAGTTCTGAGGTCCCTATCAGTAGTGGGAGATCACACTGGCAGCTCCCCAGCCCTGTCATAAGAACCCCATGTAATTTTTGAAGGAATGTCCTTGTGAAGTGAACCCTTTGTGGGAAAACATGGTGATGCACAGGGCCCATTGTATAGTTAGGGAATGTGTGCTTCAAAAGCTAAGCAGGAAATAAATGTGTTAGTGACACAGAGCTGGAGGGAAACCCACCCACTAAATTACCTTTGTGAACAAGAAAAGAGCTGCAGGCAGAGTAGGAATAAATGTGACGGAGATGGCAATGACATCCAGAAAGTAGAACTGGTAATGAGGCAAAGAGGCCTCAATTATTCCTACCGTAATATCCATGGAACTTAATTATTTTTTCTCTAAATGGTTGAAATAAGTTTTCCTGGCATTTCATATTCATCAACAGAATGCCTGGCATCCTGCACTGTGATCAGTAAAGCCTAGGAGCATCTAGGTTCTAGCATGGGATTGAAGGGTCAAGCACCTTCAAGGAGGTTGGTTTGGGAACAAGTTTGGAAGGATATATGGAAGGCAGATGGTACAGCAGGAAGATCACTGGACTTGGAGGCAGAGATTTACTACCTCTCTGAGTCTCAGTTCTCTCATCTGAAAAATGAGGGATTTGGACTAAATGAAATCTGAGGTGCTTTCCAGTGATCCCATGGCTTCTAAGGTTCATTCTGACTGAGTTTTAGTGATTCTTGAACACTTTAAAGGTTCAATCAATCAATCAGAAAACATTTATCAAGAGTTTACTATGTGCTAGGCATTGTACTAGTTGCTAATGATACAAAGTCAAAAATGAAACATTCTACCCACAAGGATTTTACATTCTATTAGCATGGACAGTACAAAATGTATATAAATACACACAAATTTAGCATCCTTTCCAAGGCTGATTTCCCAGTTCCCATTCATATTAGTAGTATGAGTCTCCAGGGAGAAGATATTATTTACTCTCAGGATTCTAGGAGTAGCCTCAAGGGTCTGGGTTTTCTAGGCCTTACATTCATCAGCCTCTACCTCTATGCATCCTATGGATTATAAGCCAATGACTTCAATTAGCTTTTAGAAAAGGATATTTACTAATGGGATAGAGTAAGAAGAGTTGGTATAAAACATCCTCCCCCAAAAATAATGGGAGAACACTCTTTCTCTGTACACATAAGGTCCCTGGGTAAAGTGGCCTCAAAATGTACCAAGGCAGTAAGGTATTCACATATGGAACTTGTGTGGCAAAGGTATAATTCACAATTCCTAGCTATTGGAATTTTTTTTTCCATAATTTCCTCTTATGCATAACTTTCTGGTGGACTATGAGGTTCAGTGACTACTTCTTTTTTTTTTTTTTTTTGGTGAGACAATTGGGGTTGTGACTTGCCCAGGGTCACATAGCTAGTAAGTGTCAAGTGTCTGAGGCCGGATTCGAACTCAGGTCCTTCTGACTCCAAGGCCGGAGCTTATCCACTGCACCACTTAGCTGCCACAGTTTAGTGACTTCTTAAGAAATAGCAGGCATCCCCTTTACTATGAAGAGATGGGTTTCCTGATGCTATTTGCTCCCTCTTATGGGTTTTCTTCTGTATCTTTCTGTGTCCTCATTTATCTGGTTTTGTCTGTAAGTATTGTTAGCAGCTGGTCCAGACTTTTTAAGAACATGCTCAATGTTGGAGGTGTATAGCATTTACTCTGGGTTCTCTCCTCCTAGATGTACTCTAATATGGCTGCCTCTTCAAGATATTCCTAAGACCAATGTCAAGTACTGAAATTTTACTGCTATACAAAGTCCCAATGGAATGAGTAACCAATCACATTATTCACTTCTTGACCCAATTTTTGAGGAGTTTTACACTTCATAAAAAGATCACAGAGTGTAAACTATCTTGCTCACACATTTATAACATCACTGTTAATTGGTGTTGAAGTAGTACTCCCACCTTTACAAATCTACAAAATAAATTTATGCAAAATATATACAAAATAAATTTGGGGTAAATTTGAGAAGGACCCAATGCAGGTGATTGAGAATCTGGGAATGTCACATTTAGAAGTGGTATTTGAGCTAAGCTTTGATGAAAACTAGGGATTCTAACAGGTGAAGTTTAGGAGGTAGTGTATTCCAGGCATAGGGGACAGCCTGTGCAAAGACATGGAGATAGGTAATTCATGGGTAAGGAGCAGTAAAAAAAGGACAGTTTTGCTGTACTGAAGGAAGGCAAATAATATACATTAAGGCTGCAAAGATGGGTTAGAGCCAGGCTTCGGTCTTTGAATGCTAAACAGAGGAGTTTTTAATTTGTTCCTAAAGGTAATAGCCACTGGAGTTTATTGATTCTTTCTATTCTATCATCAGCACATATTCTCTCTCTATCTGGGAGAGGTAGTGTGGTATGGTAGAAAAATCACTGGACTTAGAGTTAGCTCTAGGTTTGAATCCTACTTTTGATGCTTACTAGCTTTGTGACCATAGAGAAGTCACTTTATTTTCTCTGAAGCTCAATTTCCTCATCTCTAAAATGGGTATAATGAAGACAGCTACTTCACAATTACCTTTTAGAAGATCAAAATAGGTACTGCATGTTAGCGTAAGTATTGTAAGAGCCTTAAAGTTCTCTTTAAATGTCAGCTCTTCTTATCTTTACCAATATAGATCACAACTCAACTGTAGTTTCTCATCATGTATAATTATTGTCCAAGTCCTTTTACAAAATATCCGTAAGATATCTATCCAACACGGTGGAGTGTTTTCCTCTGTTCCTTTGGCTTTTTCTTGGTACTGTCAGGCAGTGTATCTTCTTTCCTTCTCTTGTTTCCTCCTTTCCTTCATGCCTAAGCAACTCATATATTTAGCCCTTGTTGGTTATTTCATGGCTTCTCAAGAAATTCCTTGAAACAGGCTGTACTCTGGATTCCCATGGCTGGAGAAGAATTAGTATGTGTTTTCCATTTCATTCAATAAAGCATGTGATAAATGAAGCCCAAAGAGGTCCTGGGATTTGGAGATGACTACCACAGAATTAATCTCACTAGAGAAGTTGATTTCATGAACAGCTATATAGGATCAAATATGATTTCTTTTATTTTATTCAGAATGTGAAAGGGGAGGGAGTAATGGGAGAATGAATTTGAGATCAGGACCAAATGATTTGAGGATCATGACTGGATCTTGAGACAACCAGATCCTTCTTCAGTGTTCTAGGGGCAGGATGTGATCATCTTCAACATGAAACCCTGTCTCATCTACTAGTTCTTTGAAATGTCATTTAACCTCTCTGGGCCTCAGTGTCATCAGCCAAATGAAGACATTGGACTAAATGGCCTCTAAGATCCATTTTGGGAAGATAAGTCTTATTCTGTGATTTTATGATCATATTATTATTGATGCTAAGCATGAGCATATTGAGAGCATGGATGGTTTCATCCTTTGCCCTCGTATTCTAGTTCCCAGCGCTATGCCTAGAACATAGTAGATACTTAAAAATGACTTTTGGTTGATATTAAGGTAGACTTTTTTCAATTTGCACTCTGTTCCCTATAATCTTATTTCAAATTCTAATATCAACATCCCAATTCTCAAAACTTGGTAGGAAATGAAAAACTGTTAGCTGTGGTCCTTCTCCTTCCAGCCAAAAATTGGCCCTTTTAGAGCCTAGAGCAGTAGAAATGAAACAAGGTGGGGCATTGAAGGTGGTCCTACTTTGTCACTGATAGATTACCCTGGTTAATGACAGTGTATTATACGAAGCAGCTACATACTTCATTAGGAATGCAAAGTAATGAGCACAGAGAGCAGGACAGCCAAGCCTTTGATCAAACATAGAATAATAAAGGTTGCAGGGCTCTAAATGGAGTAAATTAAACCGCCGTACTCCAAGTTCAGAGAGAGAAAGAGAGAGAGAGAAAGAGACAGATCCACAGCACAGTACTTAAGTGCTGAGATACCTGGAGTTAACATCCCCTTTTCCTGTGTGTTGAACCCTGTTCAAGGCCCTGTGTCTATTTGGGAGTGGTGGTCAGGAAATTATGGAACCTTAAGAAAAATGAAAAAAAGAAATAGCACCAAAGCAGAGGCTGAGGCTGGGAGACCGTGCAACAGTGTAAATGAACTGGACTTGAAACCAAAGGATCTGAGTTCATATGTCAATTTTGCCATTTAACTATCCAAGTGATTTTGGGCAAGAGATTTTATCTCTTTAAAAAAGGAGTTAGGGAAGCTGGATGGCATAGTAGATAGAGCATTGGGTCTGGAGTCAGGAAGACCTGAGTTCAAATTTGGCCTGAGACACCCACCAGCTGTGAGACCCTGGGCAAGTCACTTAACACTGTTTGCCTTAGTTTCCTCATCTGTAAAATGACCTGGAGAAGAAAATAGAAACCACTCCAGTATTTTTACTAAGAAAACCTCAAATAGAGTCACGAAGAGCCAAACACAACTGAAATGATTAAACATCAACAAAAAGGAGTTAGACCAGATTATCTCTAATGATGTCTGCCAGTGATAAATTATTTCAGGATCCTATGGGTCCTAAAACATAAAGAGGATAGATGGGCCAGAGTAGGGTGGCGATGATCAGAGAAAGCTTCCTGAGAAAAGTTGAATCTGCTTCATGTCTTAAAGGAGGTGATGGATATGGATTAGTAGAGAGGGGAATGGGCAGGTTGCAGAAGCAAAGAGAAGGGGATGAATGGCGGGTTTGTGAGGTGGGGGAAATCTTGAGAAATTGTCTAGAATGGGAACGTCAAACTCAAATGCAAATAGATCCCTACAGATGGCATGTTGACTTAGAAAACCACAAACCAATTATATCTATACTGTATTATATTTTTATTTATTTTGTTAAACATTTCCCTTTTATATTTTAAGCCCTTGGGAAGTTTTGCAAACATAGGTTTGATACCTTTGATCTAGATCATTCTCTAATAATAATAATATTTAATTACCTACTGTGTTTAGAACCCTGGGCAGTCACATGGAGATGATCTGTGGCTCCTGTAATACTGGTGCTTACAGTCTAGAAAGGAGGAAGATATGAATTTCTCTGCAACTTCTCTCAACCAATCAGCAATCATTTATTAAGTATTTACTGTGTTCCAGGCACTGGGCTAAGCAATGATAATACAAATAGAAAAAAGGAAAAAATAGTTCCTGTTCTCAAGGAACTTACATTTTTTTTCTTGGATTTAAAAAAAAATTCAAATTACATATAAACAACAATTTTAAACATTTGGTTTTTAAAAAAAAATTTTGAGTTCTAAATTTTCTCCCTTCCTCCCCGCTTCCTCTCCCCTTGAGAAGGTAAACAATTTGATATTGATTATGTATCTGCAGTCATGCAAAACATATTTCCATATTGGTTGTTGTCCTTCATTCTCAAAGAGGACCAAAATGACATCACTATGCTGGGGTCACGTTACAGTATGTGCGATGGTAGCTGGTCAGACCAATACGAGCTCAGAATGTTCTACCACAGGTCAGGCACGAATAGTTCATATGGACATTAGTGGTGGATTCTCTAAATTTGTGCACCCTGCATTTCCTTTGAGCTATTTCAATTCTGTCTTGCTCATAGAGCATAGCCCCTTTTCTGATGAGGGTATGTGATGCTGGGAGGTCCTGTGCCAGTGCCTCTTATATCATGCAATCAGTACCAAAGTTCATGGCATTTTTTTGTTTGTTTGTTTGTTTGTTTTGGTGAGGCGATCTGGGTTAAGTGACTTGCCCAAGGTCACACAGCTTAGTATGTGTCAAGTGTTTGGTCTGAGGCTGGATTTGAACTCAGGTGCTCCTGACTTCAGGGCCGGTGCTCTGTCCACTGCGCCACCTAGCTGCCCCACCAAAGTTCTTAAGAGAGACCTTGAGAGTGTCCTTTTATCGCTTCTTCTGACCACCACGTGAATTCTTCATATGTGAATTCTCCATAAAATAGTCTTTTTGGCAAGCATATGTTTTGCATTCTAGCAATGTGGCCAGCCCATCAGAGTTGCTCTCTGCAGTCGAGTTTGAATGCTTAGTAGTTTAGTTCAAGAAAGGACTTCAGTGTCTGGCATCTTGTCCTGCCAGGTGATCTTCAGAATCTTCCCAAGACAATTAAAGTGGAAGTGCTTCAGTTTCCTGGCATGGCACTGGTAGACTGTCCAGGTTTCACAAGCATAACAGTGAGGACAGCACAACGGCTTGGTGGTCAGTCTAATACCTCTTTTCTCCTGCACTTTCCTTCAGAGCCTCCTAAACACTGAGCTAGCTAGCCATGTTGCAAAAACAAAGACCCCAAACAAAGAAAGCAAAAAAAAAAAACAAAAAAACAGGAAAAATAAAGTTAAAAAAAAGTTTGCTTTGATCTGCATTCAGACTCCATCAGTTCTTTCTCTGGATGTGGATAGCATTTTCCATCATAAGTCTCAAGGATCTTACATTCTAACGTGAGGAACAATGTCTGTATAAATAGTTATACATACAAAATGTATGGAGTAGATACAAAGTAACCTAACGGCTTGAGGACTGGGACAGACTTCCTGCCAAAGCTGGTATTTAATCTAACTTATGAAAGGAGTCAGGGATCCTAAGATTCAGTCAGAGGTGAGGAGAAATGCATTACAGATATAGGGAACAATCAGTCAAAAGGGATGCAGTGGGGGATGGGAATGGGATGAGGAACACTAAGTAGACCTGCATGGATGGACCTATAGAGTAAGTGGAAGGGAATAAGAAATGTGAAAGAAGACAGGAACATAGGAAGGCGTCAGGTCATGAAAAGCTTTAAATGCCAAAGAGAAAAGATAATGATCTTAGGGTAATAGAGAGTCTGTGGAGTTTAATGCAGAAGGGGGTGAGGGGTCATGGTTAGATCTGTGTTTTAGGAAAACCATGTTTGCCAATGTGTAGAGAGAGGGTCCTTTGGAGTGGAGGAGAGATGAGGTAGGGAGGCCAATCACAAGGCTGCTTGTTACAATAGTGTCAGGGAGACGGTAAAAGCTTTCACTAGGTGACTGGGTGAGTGGTGAGAAGGGCACATTAAGTGAGAGATTTGGAAAGAGAAATGACAATATTTGGCATCTTACTGAATATATGAGGAGAGTATAAAAGTGCGTTAGGGAAGTTCAAAATGCAGTGCTGTGGAAGGTGTGTAGGAATTAAGGAAACAACTATTCATTAAGCACTTACTGTGTGCCAGGAACTGCACTAAGTGCTAGGGATACAAAGACAAACAAAAAAGACAGTCCCTACCCTCAAGGAACATTCTAATGGGGAAAGAAAGACAAGCCCAAAAAAAGAGCTGAAAAGTGGAAGTGGGGGATGAGGAAAAAGGTACTGGGTATGTGGATTTTACCATTGGATTTTACCATCACACTATTCTTAGGGTCCATGCTGTGGAAGCATAGAAAACATTATTACAAAGAGGTCCTTCAGGTACCTTCTGTATCAAACCTTGTGGAATGGAGTCAAAAGGGGAAATCACCTCCTGCTAAAATCTGTGCTAGGTACTGATGTCCTAAGTGATTGTATATCAAACATCCTCTCATTTTATGAAATGGGACATCAAGGCCCAAAGGAGAAACTACCTGTCCAGGGTTATAGAGACAAGCAAGATCACTGCCCAGATCAATCAGTCTCACATCCGCTCATGAGGCTTCTTTCCTTTTCAGAGCTAAAACAGAGACGGCGGACTCCATAAATTAATTCAGCCAGGCCAGCATGTTCACTGCAGGCTTCCAGCTATGCCTTTCTTCCTCGAAAACACAAATCACTCCTTAAGCCTCTAACTTTCTCACTGCTCAGAAATGGTCCGAGCCCCTTTCTTTGTTATTTTCTCAGGAGGCAGGCACAGGGAGTTCTGTGGCTGAGCAGGTTCTGGTGGTCGCATTATTAAATAGCGACCTGAGGCAAGGCTCTGTTTTAGTCTGGGATTCCAATAGACTTCATTGGATAGACTGCCAGGGGAAAAGGCTTGTGATAAACCAGTGTGGGGTGGGCTTACAGGAGAAGGAGCAGGAGTGGCAGCAAAGCAGAAGAAAAAATAACTAAGCAATGATGAAGACATTGGGGGTGGGGGTGGAGGATCCTGTCTGTTCTGTAGCTTAAAGCTTCAGCAAATTCTAAATTCTGTTTGAAGCAGGGAAGTGTTTCATGTGGGCATTGTATTCAAAGCCAAGGCAGTGTTAGAAAGAGAAGATGAGCCTGAATAAATTGTCCAACTTCTCCAAGCAGGGGCCGCAATTCAATTCAATTCAAGAAACATTTACTACCTCTTATGGGCTGGGCATTATGCTAAGAACTGAGGAATATAAGAACAAAAATGGAAAAAAAAAAAACCACACACACACAGTGATCACCTTGAAGGAATTTATGTTCTCTCAGGGAGAGGTAAATACCAAATAATTTCAGGGAGGGAAAAATAAATATTGGAAGGACCAGCAAAGGCCTTGTGTGAGAGGTGGCAGGTCTGTGAACTTCGTATGGAGTTTGGAATTTCAAGGAGAGGGGAAGAAAGAGGGCACTCCAGGCATGTGGGGCAGCCCCGTGCAAAGTCATGGAAGCAGAAGATGGAGAGTCAAGTCTGGAGAATAAAAATCGGCCAGTTTGGGTGGAATGTAGAGAGCAGAGGAGACCCCGTCAAGGAGCCCAGCCTCACTTGTCAGAGGCTTGAGTTGTAATTCTAGGAGTACCCCAAATTTGCCGAATGATTCTAGGGAACCCCCTTCTTGTTAGCTGGCATCAGTTTTCTCACATTTGCAATAGAAGGGGTTGTATTCTATGATCTAGAAGATCTCTTCCAGCTCTACAAGCCTATGACTTATTAAATCATTGAGAAGAAGGATGGCATAAAATAAATAGAAGCTCTGGCTCATATTCCAATATGTGACATTTTCTGTGTTGCTGTGGGGAGATGACCTAGGCTTGCTTCACCTTAATTTCTTTATCTTTAAAATGTTGTTTGTTAATCATGCGCTGCTTACTTCGTGGGGCGATTGTAAAGAAAGTGATTGGTGAAGCTTAAAGTGCATATTAATAAGAGCTCACATTTATATAGTGACTTAAGTTTTGCGGAGATGGCCCAGTAGAGTGTGTGTGCATATATGTATGTGTGTATGTATGCGTGAATGTTTCTGTGTATGTGCACATATGTATATATATACACACATAAGAAGGTGTAGAGAAATACATGTATAAATGTGTATATATGTACATTTGTTTATGTATACATACACACACGTGCACATATAGAGATACATGCGTGCATGCATGCACACAGGTATATATACCAGTATTCAGAGTCAGAAAGACCAAGGTTCAAGTCCCAAATCTTAACTATATCACCTTGGGCAAGTCATTTAACTCTCTGAGTGCCCTAAGCAATTCTCTAAGACTAAGTTGCAGAGAAAATGCTGACCTGAAATGGCAGAGGCAGCGTTCTCTCTAGGGAACTGGGAGTTCCCTAAATCATTGAAATCACAGGTCTAGTCCCTTTCTGTATCTGTTGAAGTTTGGCAAAATTATTTTTTAGCAATTAGCTCGTTTGGTTCCTATAATAACACTATGAAGTAGTGCTCTTGTTACTCCCATTTTACAGATGAGGAAACTGAGCCCTGGAGCAGTTAAGTGATTTACCTATGGTCACATAGATAATATTAGAGGCTAAATCTGAACCTGGTTCTTGATTACTCAATGCCTGGCATAGTGGATTGAGAGCTGTCCTCAAAGCGAGAAAGACTTGTGTTCAAATCTTGCCCAGAATTTGTGTTACTCCAGGCAAGTCACTCAACCTCCCAGGGCTCTAGGCAGCTCTCTGAGACTCTAAGATAATAGAAAAGGTACCAACCGGCACTGGTAGAGGGAGCTCCTCACTGGGAGTTCCCTATAATGATGAAAATACAGGTTAAATCCTTATCTCAAGCATGGCACTCTATCCACTGTGCTACCACCACCGCCACCACTGCCATTATTATTATTATTATGATTTATTGTTATTAGTTTGAACTACTGCTTTTCCCATTCATCCATACATGCCGTGCCTCCTCTGACAGGTGTGCTTGCAGCCTAGGTATGGGCTACAGAGAGACCCTTGCCTACCAGCTCTGGGAAGTCCTCTTAACAAGTATCTTTTCACCTTAGTAGTTCTGGTAACAATGTATTCCTCCAGGGTCCATGGGCAAAATGTCCCTGAACTTTGCCCTCAATCAGAATGAATGTATTTGGTCCTGGGCCAATACTTAGCCTAGTGTAAATGTTAAACTTGAAAGAACCTCACACCAACTCCTGTTTCTTTGGGCAGCACTAGCAATAAAGCAGGCTAGGATGAATTTTTCCCAAAGTGAACCTATAAATTCCCACCCTCACTGAAACAGAGGAACCACTAGTCCCAGGATCACTGAATCTTTAGAGCTGAAAGGCATTGAAAATATCACATAGTCCATTGCCTACCTGAGCAGGGACCCCTCTGCAACATCCCTGATGAGTGGTCACTCAGACTATGCTAGGAGAACTCCAGAGAGGAGGAATTCATTACCTGTCAATTCAGTGAAAGTATCTGGCAGTTTGTTCTTTGGCACACGTAAGTGTGCATTTATTGCCCAATTAATGACAATCTTCTCTATTTTGTTTCTCCTCTATGCTTAATCTAAAGTAGCCAAATACTACCCTTCTCTATTCTGTTTTTCTTTCTTGAGATTTTCTGCCTCTTTCAGTAAGTGGTATCTCTCCAGCTTGTTTAAAAGTTAGCGAGTCCATTTATCCACAGGATAAATAGTTATCATACTTCCTTGGGCTATGTATTCCTGGGGGCAGGCAGGAGGGAGGGATTCAGTTTGAGTTTGCTTTGTTGCTGTCAAACCTCTAGTTGGATCAGGAGATGACGGGAAGTTGTAGTTGTGGGCTTACATCTGGCAGGGAGATGTCTGAGAACATTCTTGTGATATGTGGACTTTGAGGAAACATGTTCATGCCAACTCCGAGTGACACAGCTTGGGAAACAGCTCTCTACCTGCCTGGAAAGCTCGAGTATATATTGTCACAGTTGAAAGGGATTTTTATCAGAAGAATGACAGTTGGGAAATGATCACTTTTTTCCTTTAAAAATAAATTATAAACACTTTTTTTTTTACCCCTATGACTTGTCCACTTAACACCACATTTCCAGATTTTTGATGTCTCGGCATATCTGGGCCCTTTACCTAGACTTCTAATGTCATAGCAAAGTCACTTACCCTCTTTGGACCTCAGTTTGCTCACTTGAGCAATGGGGATGTTGGACTAGATAGTTATAGACTATAGGAGCTTCCAAGAAATGTAAGAATCACCTAATCAAAGAAACATAGATTTGACCTGGAAGGGAACTTGAGGGGCATTGAGGCTAATCCCTTTATTTTGCAAGTGAGTAAACTGAAGCCCAGAGGTTAAGTGATTTACCTAGGCTCACACAGTAAGTGTGAGTAAAATGTGATCCTAGATTTTTCTGAATCCAAGTACAATGCACTATCCAGTCTTCCATACTCCTTCCAATCTCATTTTACATAGGAGTGAACTGAGGCCCAAAGAGGAAAGGTTACTTGAACCAGGTCACTCTGCTAGTTAATGGTAGAGAGAGGACTAGAATCCAGCTCTCCTAATTCCCCATCTAGGAGTCTTTTCATTTTTTCAGGTAGTCATTGTTGTCTCTTGGCGATTAACCCCCACTCTATTTTGGGGTTGTGAAATCGTTCAGGCTCCAGAGAAATGGTTAGCTCTGCTTTACTGCATGTCCTCAGCACATTGTTTTTGGAACATAGCATTCAACATTCATTCTGCAGTTTTAGAATACCTACCATATAGTTATATTTGAGTACTATTAGAATGGCTTGGTAGTGAATTCCCTGTACTGGAGGTCTTCAAGCAGCTGGCAGGGATGGAGCATAGGGGATTTCTATTCAGATACCAGTCAACCAAAAAATCACAACTATATGTTAAGGTCCCACTGTGTGCAAAGTCATAGGGATCCAGAATATAAAGATAAAAAATGATGTATTTCCTCCACTAAAGACATTACATTTTGCTTGAGAGAATGGATATAGCATATACAGATATTTATATCACAAAAATAAAGTATTTATCACACAATATACATTAATGTTTGTATTATGATATACATATTATATAATACTATATATAATATAGTATATAATACTGTATGTATATATGTGTGTAAATGAATATCTATATATTACAAAGCAGGAAGTAGTGGGGCAAAAGAGCGATCCAAAGCATTCTGGGAAAATCTGAAGAGAGAGAGAAGATCTTTTTAAAAGAAAATAAAACTTTTAGTTGGGGAAGGGAGCTGTGATCAGGGAAAGCTCCATACAAGAAGTGGAAAGATCATGGGATCATTGAATCATAGATTTAAAGCTTAGAGGGACCTTTGAGGTCATCAAGTCCAGCCATCTCATTTTACAGAGAAGGAAAGTGAGGTACAGAAAGATTAGATTACTCACCCAGCATCACACAGCTACAAAGGCTCAGATTAGATGTGAAGCCAGCTAGCTCTTCCTGACTCCCATTCCACTGCTTCAGCCTCTGTACTATGCTGCCTCTGGTGGAGAAGATGAAGACATGCATTCTAAATATGGTAGAATAAGTGTTAATCAATTATCAACATAAGTGCCTACTGTCAGGCACTATGCTAGGCACTAGAGATTCAAAGGAAAGGAAGAAAGAAAGAGAAAGAAGAAGAAGAAGAAAAAGAAGAAGAACAGAGAAAGGGAAAGAATCTCTCCTCTTAATGAGCCTATTTTCTGTTAAGGAGCAACATGAAGACATATAAATACTTCATGGAGAAAAGGGCTTCTTAATCTTCTTTGTGTCATGGACCCCATTTGCAGTGTGGTAAAATCAATGAACCCCTTCTCAGGATGATATTTTTTAAAAACATAAAAATAAAATACATAGGATTAAAAAGAAAATCAAGTATATTGAAATAGCTATTTTAAATTAAAAAAAAAAAAGTTCACAGACCCCAGGTTAAGAACTCCTGATTTAGGGGCAGCTAGGTGGCACAGTGGATAGAGCACCAGACCTGAAGTCAGGAGGACCTGAATTCAAATCCGGCCTCAGACCAAACACTTGACACATACTAGCTGTGTGACCTTGGGCAAGTCACTTAATCCTGATTGCCTCACTAAAAAAAAAAAAAACAAAAAAACACAAAAACAAACAAAAAAAAAACCTGATTTAGAAGGTGCTGCTTGAGTTACATCATGAAAGAAGTCAAATGTTCTCTGAGGCAGGGATGAAAAGAGAGTGAATTCCAGGCCTAGGGGAGTTCTGTGCATGAGGAACAGAGAGAAAGCCAATGTAGCCATACCAGAGATTTCAGGAAGAGAGTAATTTATAATAAGGTTGGAATGACAGGTTGGGACCAGGTTGTCAAGGGCTTCAAAAGCCAAACAGAGGAGTTTATATTTGATCTTAGTGGCCATGGGGAGTTACTGGAGTTTATGGAGTAGGGGAATGACATGGATAGACCTACTTTTATGGAAAATCACTTTATTGGCAGTGTAGAGGATGAATTGGAATGAGGAAAAAGCTGAGTCAGAAAAACCAGCTGCTGCAATAGTCTTAAGTAGGAGGTGATGAGAGGACTGATCAAAGGCAGTGGCTGTGTAAGTAGAGAGAAGGAATTGAATACAAAAGATATAGAGACAGAAACGACAAGGTTTGGCAACTCATTGGATAGGTGGGGTGAGAGAAAGTTAGGAGCACTGGATGAAGCCTTGTTTATGAACCTGGGAGACTGGAAGAATGGTGATAACTTCAACAGGAGGCAAGATAGTAGTAATGATCCACAGTTGGGGTCCACCAATGAATGAGGGGCCTACAGGACAAGGGAGCAAGAGATTTGAGAGTAGACGACAACTGAGGCATGAGTTGGGTGATTACAGGGCTGAAGTTCAATTCAATTCAATGAACATTTATTTAGTTTCCACCATGAGCAAGCTCTTGTCATAGGTGCAGAGAATGCCAGGACAAGAACAAAAGTGTCCCTGCCATCAAAGAGTTTATCCTCTACTGGGAGGGAATGAGTGGTCTCCTCGATGGAGGTGTCATGCAGCCCTGATTGCACATCCTGCTTCACTCTTGTCTGTATCTTTTTAAAAATTTGCCAGGGGAGGTTCCATTCAGTGCAATGGGGTGCTTCATTGAGTCCTCCTGACATCTCATGGATACCGATGAAGCACGTAGGCTGTCTGTAAGTAATCTCTCATTTTCACCTTGTGACTAGCCTGTCCTCTTTTGTGTTCACATATTTCTTCAATAATATGCTTTAAATTAATTATTTTTTCAGAATTCCTTATTTATAATGTATTGCATGCTGCTCCCTCTCACCATTGGTTGATCTTCATCTTCAGTTCTTTAGGGTCTATAATGCTTATAGACTAGGGACTATAATGTGTGTGTGTATAAATATATATACAGACATATACGTAAATGCATGTATATGTACATATGCACATATATGTAGATATACACACATTATAGCCCCTAGTCTATATGTATTATAGTCCCTGAAGAACAGACAATGGAGGGGCAAATGGTGAGCAGGAGCAAATTACAACATATTAAATACATATATATATATATGTATATGTGTATATATATACACACACATGTATACATTTATCTATCCATCTATATCTATAATATATACATCTATCTATATGTACCTATCTATGTATGTATGCCTACATATCTATCTATATATATTACATATATGTGTATATGTGTATGTGTACACATATACATAGTTATGTATAATATATGGATTGATTTTATTTACTATGCATATACTTCATATTTCAAAATTTTCTCGCCATATGTAGTTTCCTATATGGAGAAATCCAGATTCTCCATATATATATAGAGAGAGAGATTAGTAAATACAAAGTATATGCAAATAATTGAAATGAATATAAGAGGGAAGGAGCCTCAATACCCAAAGTCCTCATCCATGAAGTGGAGTCTGGGTTTGCCTTTGAAGGAAGCTAGTGACTCTCTGAGGGCAGAGGTAAAGAGGAAGTGTATTCTAGACATGGAGGTCTATCTGGACAAAGGCACAGAGGCAGGAGATGGGATGTCATGCAGATTCTATGGAGAAGGTTGGGCTTGAGGGTTGAGGTCTCAATGTAAGGAAATGGTGTAAATTGAGGAAGGTTTAGAAATTTTAGTATGATCAGTTTGGATACATTGTACATATAAGAAATTGAAGAAATAACTATCTACTTGGTTCTGATCACCCTGATAAGATGCTCTTTTTTTCTTCTCAGAAATTTTGATATGCTTTTACATTCAACTAACCAAAAACATTGTGGGTCACTCAGATAAAAGGAATAGTGCTTGTAGTGGCTCATGAAGTCATCAATCATATTTTTTTTTCCAAATGGCTTCTGTAAGCAGTTCTAGAAGTTTGCCCAGGGAGAATCTGATTGAGCACTGTTCATCCACCAGGCCAATCACTGGACAGCTGTTAAGTAATGATACTGACCGATGGGTTCTGGGCAGCGCTGACATCTCCTGGACTGAGTGGTTTCATCCAAACCGTAGCATTCAATGTCAAAGAAGTAATGTCCCTGACACCAAATGTTGTCGTAAGATCAATGTCTCCTTCTTTGAGAAATGATCTCGCTGTAGGTTGGGGCCTTTACACAGTGACAGCCCCATGCACGCTTTAACTGGGCTTACCTCTTAATTCTCAGCCTGTAAGTGAAATATCGACAAGTGGGGTTTTCTTCTTGTTTAAAAGAGTAATGTTCCTGAAGTAAAAGGTAACTTCAGGGGGCTGAGAACTAGGAGAGGACAGTGTAAAATATTAAAGCATTACAGATAACCAACAACATGTACAAGAAGGGGAAGAAAAGGATTTGTTGGCACAGGAAACCTTATGGCAGGGATGGATGTTCATGGCTCCTGCCAATTACTGCCAAGCATTCTTCACAGAAATCAGAGATGAAGATATTTGTGACATCCATTAAGATATGGGTGCATACAGGGACTGCGCATTTAGAGAATGCAATAATTCTTTGGGAACACAAAGAGAAATGGGGAGGTGGGGAACAATGGGGAGAAATGGAAAAGATGTAGGGAAATGGAGAGATAAAGAGAGAGAGGAAGATGAAGAGAGATGAGGGATAAAGAAAGAATGGAAAGGGAAGAAGTGACTGAGGAATCCATTTTCCTATCTTTACCATTACCTTTTCTCAAGAAATGGCAAGGAATATAGCAGCAGATGAAGTAGAAATAGAGTTCTGGAGATAAAAAGGTGGGGATAGAGGCTGGACTTAGGGGGACTTGGATAGGGGTTGCTCTAAAAACCAAAAAAAAAAGAATGTATTCATTTAGTATGTATTTATTAAGTCATTTTTGTGCATAAGGCACTAGATTGGGGGAGGGAGAGAGTTAAGACAAATAAAACACAGATTCAGCATTAAAACTTGAAGTTGAGTATAAAAGTCAATTGAAGAGTATAAAATGAGCGTAGATGACTTTACACAAAATATAATCTATTTTGCCTCTAGACTTTTCTCCTACTCTCATTTACAATCCATACTCTTGTCACACTATACTAGTTGACTGATTGTTTCTTCATATATGCGATGGTCTTCTCCTTCCTCAGCCTTTCACCAGATAGAATCCTAACCATTTTTTAAAATCTCATTTGAATACCACCTCCTCCAGTGAGGCTTCTATGACTCACTTTATCTTACTCAATTTGGTAATGATCTCACTACCTCCAAGCCTTCCATGGAGTGACCATGGACTCTTAGAAGCTGTTCCAGTGGTATACCTATTCTGGAAAGTCCTGCCAAACTGGAAAAGCTTCAAGTACCACTTGGATATCTATTATGTAAAAACAAACTAATAATAATAACAATGAGGATAATAATAACTAGTATTTATATAGCACTTTAAGTTTACAAAGTGCCTTATGAATCCTCACAACAACCCTGAGAGGTAGGGTTTTTTTTTTTTTTTATTTAACAGATTAAGATTTTTTCCCACAGATGAAGAAACAGACACACAGAGACTAAGTCACTTACCCAGAGTCACTCAACTACTAAGTGTTTGAGGTTGGATTTCAACTCAAGTTTTCCTGACCATAGTTCTAGTGCTCTGTGCCACCTAGCTAGCTGCCTGATGAAGTTCAGTATAAGTCCAATGAAATTCAGAAAAGATAATCCCCAGGACACCAGTAGCTTTGGAAGATCCTCCCTCTATGTTGTAGAGGGGTTACAGTGCATGTGAGTAGAGGGAGCATCCCCACAGGTGAAAGACTGAAATATTATTTTAGTTATTTATGTATTTGTCATATTCCTTCCCCTCCACTAGTTTGTAAACCTCATAAGAGAAGGTAATCTGGGTTATTTAATTCTGTCTTCCTTAAACTCTAGTACCCAGCAACACAGTGTTCTTCATACAGTAGGTGCTTAACAAATGTTGCATGAGTGAGGTATAAACAAGGCAAGTGGGAGTTCTTAGGAAGAATGAGATCACTTGTAGTTTTAGCAATGGTTCAATGTAGTTCATATTTATCAGTGAAGCACTTTGTGAAATTATCAAGGCCAGCTGCTCCTGATGGAGAGGATGCTGGAAATGATAATAGAGTTTGGCACCCGGCATATGTATTAGTTCACTTCCCTACCCATTTGTAACCTACATTCCCTACTCTTTGACCTCAGTCCTTCCCAGTCTACTTTTGTTTGAGAGTGTAAGTCCATGTGGGTCAGGGAAGGGTGCGAGATACCCTACTGCCTCTGCTTTACCCTCCCATTCTCATTCCTACCTACACAAAGTAGCCAGTCATTTCTCTTTGGGCTTGGCTAATTTATATACTGCAAGGTGTGGGGAAATGACAGCACAGAGAGCTCCAGGCCAGCAAACAGGTAACTCCAGGCTAGCAAACTGAATTTTGTAGGGGGCCAGAAACTGTATGCTTCGTTTCATTTACCACAGCCAGCCTTTCTGATGGGGTATAAGAGGAAAGCCACATAGAGGTGCCCTATTACTCGGTTGGAGAATCACCCACTATTCTGTTTGATCCATTAATAGCTTAACGGACCATCGTATCCCAAGTGCTATGCTATTCCAACTGTGGGAACCCATTGACTGTTTCACTCCAAGGGAATTTGAGTTGGAAATCAGAGGAGCCATCTTTGTCATTTCAAATCACAGGCTCCTAAATTGGGGACCTCTTATCAAGACAGAGAGAGAGAGAGAGAGAGAGAGAGAGAGAGAGAGAGAGAGAGAGAGAGAGA
>NW_020954563.1:6976316-6982595 GCF_900497805.2 Vombatus ursinus | reverse complement strand
TTCAAAGTTCCTTGATTTAAAATGACAGGGACTCCAAATATGCTTATTCAGTGCAGTGAGACCTATTTGTGAAGAAATCCAAAGGGGTTGACTAGGGCACAAATCCAAATTGCAAGCTGTTTGAGGTCTTAATGACAAGTAAATATGGAAGGAAGCCCACCGGCTCTGCAGGAGAGACTGATGCAACATTCAGGGCATCATTCATGAGTTGATATTTCTTTCAGAGATGAGACACCTCCACATTTTTTCTTCACATCTTTCTGAAACTGTTCAATCCATTTAACACTTCTCCAGCAGCACTACTGGATTAAAAGAAATGTGAGAAATGAAACTCCTAGTTTTGTTTGTTCCTGACTAACCCTGTAATCATGGTAGATTGGTCCTTTACTATTCTTCCAAAATCTGGAACCAAGTGAGTTCTAATGAATTATGAGTCATCTTAAACCCCACCCCCCACCCCCCTCTATGTTCACTTGGTAAATTCATTCTGAGTTCCTTCAGGATGGAGAGATGGATAGAAAATTGGCTTAAAAGTAGGAAGCAAAGGCTAGTGGTAAAGGAACACTTCTCCAGATTGACAAATGCAAACACTAGGGCTTGCCAGGTATCAGTTTATCAGTGCTATTGACTGACTTCATTTAAAATATTCATAAAGGATCTAGAGGAATAACTAGCACAGCACCTCGAACCTACAACAATGCTCTCTACACAGTAGTTATTTAATGAATGGTGGTGGTGGTGGTTGACTACTATTGAGAAGAGAATACGTAGTGAAAGTCCCATGCTGGCAGATGATATAAAGTGAGTTTTGGAGCCTAATGGGCAATAATAAATTGGAAGACTGTGCAAGCAGTGCACTAGAGGGGAAAAAACATTGGTCTGAAGTCAGGGGGACTGTATTCAAATCCCAGGTATAGTGCTTTCTACCTTAGGCAAATCACATAATAACTCTAGACCTTAGTTTTGTTTTATGTAAAATGTGGAGGTGGAACTAGGCAATATCTGAGTTCTCCTGTAGTTTGAAATTCATGATCCTATGATTTTTGTGAGGTTGGGAGGAGGTATAAATATGGCTTAGGGGTTTCAACATGCTTTAGTACAAGGTCACTCACTTAAAGGAACATAATCCAGGCTCTTCATGAAAGATTTTGAATTCTCAGTTATGACCCCATACAGGATATTAGTAGTCATGGGTTCTTAACCTGGGATGCATGAACTTATTTTTTCCAAGGCAATTGGGGTTAAGTGATTTGCCCAGGATCACACAGCTAGTGAGTATCATGTGTTTGAGGGCAGATTTGAACTCAGGTCCTCCTGACTCCAGGATCCGTGCTCTATCTACTGCGCCACCTAGCTGCCACGATGCATGAACATTTTTTTTAAAAAATTGATAACTATTTCAATACAATTTATTTCCTTTATAATTCTATGTATTTTATATTATGGAGTTAAAAACTTCATTCTGAGAAAGGGTTCATAACTTTTACTAGACTGCTAAAGGTATCCATGACACACAAAACAGTTAAGAACCCTTGGCATAGATGATTGTATGAAAACATTGTCTTTATGTGTTGCTGCACCCATGTGAGCCATCACAACACTGTACATCATCCAAGAAGGAAAGCTAGGCAGAAAATAATATTATACTCCTTTTATAGAAAGCTAGGGTATACTGACACTGGGAACACCTTGGATATTTGATCACTACTCAACAAGTAAAATATGTTGGTATCTTAAGCCATGGTCCCAAAAGAAGAAAATAAAAAAAGAAATAAAGGTGTGATGGGACTGGAGATGGTTCAAAGATGGTCAACTAAAATGATCAAGGGAAGTTAGAGAAGAGGAGAAGGCTGCTTTTTGAGGACAGGTTGTCTAAAAGGATGGAGGCTGAGAGGAGATAAATTGAGATAATCATAAAAGATAAAAACAGGGTGAATTGTTTATCAAGACTTCGAAAACTTGAATGAAGGAACATCTTAAAGTCTAAGAAGAGATAAGAAAGCTTAGGGCAAATAAAATGAAGTCTTATTTCACACAGGAAATAGCAAACATACAGAACTTATCCTTAGGCTGTAGGGGCCCCTGAAAGTCCTGACAAGTAGAAATAGATAAATGGGTCACCTGGGTGTAGAGGGAGCTGTGTACAGCTATACAAGTCCCAAGATTCCGTTTTCCTTTTTCTCTACCTTTCTGAGAGATTTCCATGCAGCCCTTAATTCTTTCCTCCGGGCTTGGCTCTGAGAAGGAGGCCTTTGCAGCCTGAACTAGGAGAAGTGAAGGCAGGACTAGGGCAGATCCTGGAGAGCTGTGGGAGCAGAGGCAAGATGTAGTTAGAGGCTTGCCAGAGTAGTGATCAAAGGCAGAGATGGGATGGGACCAAATAGTCAGCTTCACTGAAACCTTAGCACCCAGTGAGGTCAGTTTTAGAAGGCTGATCCCAACTTTTAGTGCTTCTCAATTATTTCTGCATTGTTTTCAGAGCAAGACTAGGCAGGTTGCAAATATGCTGTAGTTCTCTTAATCTTTCCCTATATCAGGAGGAAGCTTGGAGGTTAACTAGAAAATTCGAGAGAGGGGAAGGCTTGAGAATTTTTTTTTTGGTGAGGCATCCAGGGTTAAATGACTTGCCCAAGGTCACACAGCTAGTAAGTGTCAAGTGTCTGAGGCCAGATTTGAACTCAGGTCCTCCCGACTCCAAGGCCAGAGCTTTATTCACTGCACCACCTAGCTGCCCCAATGCTTGAGAATTTTGACTTTTCTGTGTTTTAATAAACCACGCTACCACAATATGGACAGTCAGATGAGAATGAAGGAAATTCTTCAGACGTGGGGTTTCATTTAGCCATTTGAGATTATTTTACTTTCTATTTCAGAGCAATATCCCTTATTTTTTTATTATATAGATCAGTATTGTATTGGGACCCGTGTCTGTTGTGCCACTAGCTCTGTGATCTCAGTGTGATTGGAGACAGAACTTTTTAGGGTGAGTGCCCTTTGGTAATCAGTGGGGATCCTGTAGCCTTTGGAGAGTCCAAAGTTTCATCAGAGTTAATCATGCAAGCTGGGCATGCAATGATGAAACCACTTGGTTGGTGGCTTGAATGTATCATCATCTGGTCTACAAGTTATATATAATTCTCCCTTGCCATTTAAGCAATTAATCAATTAATTAAGAGACAGTCTGCTTTTCTGTAGGCTTGCAGAAAAAAGCACACAAGTTTTGAGTGGGCTGCTAATGCTCTTGTAGCCACTTGGGAAATCCTCATAAATAAACATGCAGTGTGCTCCATTGTCACATGTATAAACATGCTTCAAATACATCTGTGATCTCATCAGTGTACTGTCCAGTGGTATAAGTCACAACCCTTCCACGTGTTCCAGTCCTTTGTGTCTCTCATCTTTTATAAGGACGTAAATAACTGGCTAGCAACCTTTCAGTCTATCAACAAAACCTGCATGGCACATGGGCCATTCATATGTTATCTCCTGTTTGTGCTCTGTGATTGCACTCACCTCCGTTTATGGTCATACATTTCTTTGGTATATATGTATAATCTCTTTTGTGTGCTACTTGTTATTGAAACTATACTATAGTCTATGCCCACATATACATTTTTTGCCATACAGGTATCCTTGTTATCGGAATGTTTCTTATCTGAGTCCCTGCAGTTATATAGTTGTGTTTTGTTTTGATCCAGACCTATGATTTCATTGACTTAGAGCATTCTTGGTGAGGACCCTCCCTCTAAAAATGGAGATGATAATCTCTTCTGCAACTCATTGTCTTAGTGTCCCAGAGCACTGAGAGATAGAATGACTTGCCTAGGATCACACAGTCAGTATGTGCCAGATGCAGGTCTCTAACCCAAATCTTCCTGATGCTTGGGCTACCTCTCCATTATGCCCCACTGCCTTTCTGAGAGGTTGTGAAGAGAAGCACAAGTAGTCCTAACAACCAACCCCTTAAAAATAAATCTCTACACAACATCCCTCCCTGCTTAACATTAGTGGAATCACTGCCTATCCTATCCCAACTCATTAGGTTAACATCTTTATGGTCTATAGGTTCTCAAGGAAAGAATGAATTGAACATCAAAGTATTAAGAGAAGTCTTCGGGGAAAAAAAAACAAGCAAAAACTACTTGTGAATCCCTTGAATATTTTTGCAGTTATAACTCTTTTCGTTATTGTACTATAAATTGCAATCAAACATGAAATAAAAGATAGTGGAAGCAAAATTTGAAGGATATTGAAACAGTTTCATATAGAATCCTCTTTTTCTCTTCTTCAGTGTATGTGAAAATATTCTCTCTTTATTGGTATTTAAGTTCATAATTCTGAAAAAAGAAAAAAAGATATTAAAAGTCAAACATGAGGTGAAGGATGTTATATTGTGCTGTCACATAAATCTGTCAGAAAAAAGTCTCCACCCCTTCCAGTGATGCCAGTCTTTGTTCATTGTAAGAATTACTGAATAGATGCAATTATAATCTAAAATTTTAAAATATGTAATATAAAATAAACTTTTCATAATTTTGGCTTAATGTTCCAAGATAAAGCCTCAATCAGACCTTTATTTCACTGTTTTCTATGAATTGTTACCCCCTCCCTTCCTGGCCATTTTTAATTAAATCACTTTAAACAGCCTTTTTCTAGTATCCTCAGATAATCGTGAATAATGAAGATCTCCTAACTTTCAAAGACCCATAATTTCATCAGTGTGAGAGCAACATTTCTAGCAATTCAAAGCACAATTCTTCTATGCTTTAGTAGGCTATCATGAGTTGCTGTGGATAAAATATTCTTTCTCTGGTGGTAAACCTTCTATTTATGAATGACTCAACATTTGGTTAAGCTAGCCTTCAGATAATAGACACAGAGTGTACCTTGGGGCCTCACACTCAGTGCACTTTTAGACTGATAGACCTAGAAGAGCTTATGTTCTATTGGCATAGTCTTCAAGAACCCAGGGTCACTTCCAAGCCAAAGTTAGAAATTAATGTTCACCAAAAAAAAGAGGAACTACATAATATAATAATGAGAACTCACATTTATATGGCACTTTATGATTTACAAAGCACTTTTTTCACAACACTTCAGTGAAGTAAGCAATAAAACTAATATTACCCCCATTTTACATTAGAGGAAATTGAGATTAGGAGGAGGGCTATGTCTTACTCAAGATAATACATTGCTACTGTATGGGAGCTAAACTTCCCTCCTCTCCTGACTCCAAATCCCATGTTCCAGTACCTACTTCTTTAATATATGTGTGCATGCATGCATATGTTTTAAACACATATAAGCATCATCTCTCTTGCTTATATATGTGTATGTTATATATGTTGATAATACACCTTATTTGCTCTGTAAACCAGTATGGAAATTTTTATAATATTCTTTTGTGCAATGGTAAGAACAATGAATTTAGAGTCACCAGGCCTGCAATCAAAACCTAGATTTTTTTTATTTATAAGCTTTGTGAACTCAAGAAAGATGCTTCATCTCTCTTGTATCTCAATTTCCTTATCTGAAAACCTGATGATAATACTTAAGCTCTTTACCTTACCTGGTTATGGTGATGGTCTAATCAAGTTAAATTTATATAATGTTCTGTTTGATGGTTTAAAAATCTAGGGGCAGAGCCAAGATGGCAGAGGGAAAGCAGTGATTTGCTTGAGCTCTCCCTCAAACCCCTCCAAATACCTATAAAAAATGGCTCTAAACAAATTCTAAAGCAGCAGAACCCACAAAAAAACAGAGTAGAACAAATTTCCAGTCCAAGACAACCTGGATGACTGATAGGAAAGGTATATCACACTGGGTGGGGAGAGGAGCACAGTTTGGCGTGGGTACGCAGGCTGCAGCAAACCTGGAGCAGGCCTCAGAGGACTGAATCACAGGCAGCTGTGGCGGTTTCCAGACTTCTCAACCCAGAAACACCAAAGACAACTTAGAAGGTCAGTGGGAAAAGTCTGTGACTGCGGTGAGAGAAGAAGCTAGGTCTCAGCCACCCACAGGGAAGCGGCTGCCTCCTGAGCTTCCGGCCCACAGACTGAGGGGAAATTGAGTGGCTGATCAGAGGGGGATTTCAGGGATCTCTCTGCCAGTGCTGAGGCAGGAATCTCTTGCTTTGCCCGTGCTTGGATCTGTGTCACAGTTCTGAGGGGCGGTCCTGGGGTGAGGAGGAGTGTTGGCGTGGTGGAGTTTGTTGTGGTGGTGTGAGGAAACACCTTGCCCCTTATCATAGCACCTTGGAAGAACTGAAAATTTACAGGT
>NW_020954563.1:6946689-6976306 GCF_900497805.2 Vombatus ursinus | reverse complement strand
AGTTGCTTGCCTTATCAATGAGGGTGTGTGGGGAGGGAGGAAGGGAGAAAATTTGAAACACACAGTTTTAAAAACACATGTTTAAAAAAATGTTTTCACATGCAACTGGGAAATAATACAGGAAATGGGGTACAGAAATCTATCCTGCCCTACAGGAAAACAGAAGGGGAAGGGGATAAGAGAAGGGGGGAAGAAATATAAGGGAAGTCAGACTAGGGAAAGGGGTGTTCAGAATGCTTGCCATCTTGGGGTGGGGGAGGGGCGAGATGGGGTGAAATGTGGAACTCAATCTTGTGGAATTAAATGTTGAAAACTAAAAATAAATAAATTAATTAATTAAAAAATCTATTGGAATATAAATTATGATCTGCTTCAAGTATTTCAAAAGGTCTGACTTCATCATTCACCAATGCAAATAACAACTCTTCCATGTTATGATTTTCATGACTTGCTTTGGAGGAAAAAAATCTAGAGGCTATGTCTCTTATTATGAGTCTCTTCTAACATAGCTATTGTAGTCTTTGGATGACTGACACACTTCACTGGGCCATGTGCTAAGCCTTTCATGCTGAGTGGGACTGGTAACAGTTAATGCTGTAGTGGCCTCAGCCTAGGGAAACTAGGGTTGCTTCTGTGCCACAGAGAGGCATTGGTGAAGGATGTCAGTGGAGGACTGTTATCACCAATATTATATTTATTTTTATGTTCTTCTGCTCCTTATTGTCCCCAACTTTAAGCTGACTTCTGCCCATCTTCCTTCCTCCAAATTCTCTTCTTGCAGTTTTATCTCCCTTACCCAGCACATTGAATGTTGGGGGAAAATATATAGCTCATCAACTTTCTGGTTGAAGTTTTGGATAATATTTAAAATTGATTCAGGAGAAATAAGTGGATTTTTGCAGATTAGCTGCAACTACCCAGCTATGGTCATTAAAAATAGGTTTCCAACAGAATGGGCACCCTGGAAAATTATTTCTTAGCCGTTACTTATTGGGGCATTGGGACGTGTATGTGCCCTGCATCTTACACCTTTCTGAAATATTGAAAGATCTTGTGATACCTCTGGGTAATACACTTGTTATTCATTCTGGTGTTTCTGTTTATCAGACTAGTCAGACAGGCCGACTCCACATTGTGAGCTAAGAAGCATGGGAGAAAGCCTTTGGCTTAATGTCCCTAGCCTGATGATATTTATTCTGTTTATAGAGCTGGAGGCTCCTCTTGGCCCCACTGCTCTATTGCAAATGTCTATCTAGTCTTCCTAGGAGAATGGTTATCTTCCTTCCTTCCTGTAACTGCCTTAGCCACATGGACAGCTCTGAATATTCTTGAAATTTGCAGATGTTAAAAAGGACTATGGCCTTGGCCGTGTTTAATTCCCATAGATTTTGCTTGTTTGTAGGAAGGTCAAATCTGAGAATATTGGAGCTGAAAAGTGGTTTAGAAAATGATTGAATCTCTCATTTTACCAAGAGGGATACTGAGGCCCAGAAAAGGGAACTGATTTGTCCATGGTCACTTAAAGAGTTATGGGAAAAGTTAAGACTAGAGCCTAGATTTTCTGCTTTCCAGTCTTGGGATCTTTGGGCTACATTCATTTGTCAAATACAGGAATATCTAATACCCTACAACATTCCACTCATTATCTCAAAAATGAAATAATTTTTCTAACTATTTTTTGTTAATTTATGTTGACTTCCTTGTAGTTCCTCTAATGTGACAGTCTCTCCCAGTTCCTCTCATTTTCACTGGCTGTCCCCCATGCCTAGAATTGTTCCCCCTCCTTGTCTCTACTTTTAATTCCTTGAAGCCTAAGCTAAAATCTCACCTCCTGCAAGAATCCTTTCCTAATCCCCCTTAATGCTAGTTCTTCCCTCTGAAACTACCTCCAAATATATGTATACACCCAAATATGCAAATATATATATACACACACACTCATACAGATACACATGTACATATACACATATGTGTGTATACACATACACACATTTTTTGGTTGGTCAGTTGTGTCTAGTTCTTTGTGACCTTATGGAGCATAGCACACCAGGCCCTTCTATCCTCCACTATTTCTCAAAGTCTGTCCTAGTTCATGTTCATTGCTTCCATGACACTATCTATCCATCTCCTTTTCTTCCATCCCCCTTTCTTTTTGCTTTCAGTCTTTCACAACCTCAGGGTCTTTTCCAATGAATTTTGTCTTTCTGCTATGTGGCCCAAGTATTTAAGCTTCAACTTCAGTATTTGACCTTCCAGTGAATAGCTTGAATTAATTTCTTTAAGTATTGACTGATTTGATTTCCTTGCTGTCCAAGGGACTCTCAAAAGTCTTCTGCAGCACCATAATTCAAAAGTATCTACTCTGCAGCACTCAGCTTTCTTTATAGTACAACTCTCACAGTCACATATTGCTATTGGAAAAACCATAGCTTTGACTATCCAGACCTTGGTTGGCAAGGTGATGCCTTTACTTTTTGATATGCTGTTCATATTTGCCATAGCTTTCCTTCTAAGGAGCATCTTTTAATTTCATGGCTGCAGTCACTGTCTGCAATGATCTTTAAGCCCAAGAATATAAAATCTGATACTGCTTCCGTTTCTTCTCCCTCTGTTTGTTGGGAAGTCATGGGACCAGTTGCCAAAATCTTCATTTTTTTATGATAAACTTCAAGCCAGCTTCTATACTCTCCTCATCAAGAGGCTTCTTAATACGTCTTCACTTTCTGCCATCACAGTGGCATATCTGAGATGGTTGGTATTTCTCCTAGCAACTTTAATTCTGGCTGTTGATTCATCCAGCTCAGCATTTCTCATGATGTACTTTGCATATAAGTTAAATATAGTGACAATATATAGCCTTGTTGTACTCCTTTTCTAATCTTTAACCAATCAGTTCTTCCATGTTCAGTTATAATTGTTGCTTCTTGGCCTGCATACGGGCCAAGTTCCTCAGGACACAAGCAAGATGATCTGGTACTCCCATCTCTTTCAGGACTTGCCACATTTTGTTGTGATCCATACAGTCAAAGGCTTTAGTGTAGTCAATGAAGCAGAAGTAGATGCTTTACTGGAAATCCTTTGCTTTTTCCTCAATACAAATGTTGGCAATTTGGTCTCTACTTCCTCTGCCTCTTCAAAAACCAGCCTGCACTTCTGGTAATTCTTGGTTCACATATTGCTGTAGCCTCATTTGCAAAATCTTAAGCATAACCTTGCTGGCATATGAAATTTGTGCAGTTGTTTGGTAATTTGAACATTTCTTAGCATTGTCCTTCTTCAAGATTGGGACATAAACTCATCTTTTCCAATCCAGTGGCCACTGTTGAGTTTTCCAAATTTGCTGGCATATTGAATGCAGCACTTTAACAGCACCATCTTTTAGGATTTTAAATAATTAGCTGGAATTCCATCACTTCCACTAGCCTTATTATTAGCAGTGCTTCCTAAGACCCACTTGATTTCATTCTTCAGAATGTCTGGCTCTACATCAGCAGACATACCATATTGGTTATCAGTGATGTTAAGATCTTTTCATATATACATGCATACACTCAGAGTTTGTTCATGGTATATATACAAAATGTTATTACATAATATATATATATATATATGTATATTACATTTATGTGCACATTCATTTTACAGAAACATATTTATATATAGTATTGCATAGTTGTTTGCCTGTTGTCTCTCCTATTAGATTGTGAACTCCTTGACAGAAGGGACTGGGTTTTTAAAAATATTGCCTTTATTTGTATCCATGGTATTTAGTGTCCAGTTGGCATATTAACTTGACTTGGTTGGTTTTAAAGGCTTGAATTATGGTGTGATCAGCTCAGTCCTGTCAATGGTTAGAAATCAGGTTAGAAATGATGAGTGTGTTATTTGACAATATAAGCAATAACAAATGGGAAGGGCTGGGCAGTAAGTGTCTGACAAGTGCTACTTTCCAAATAGAGATACACCTGGTTTTTCCACCTGTTGCTTGTGTGAAGTTGGTAAGTCAGTTAACATTTCTGGGCCTCAGTTTCCTCATATGTAGAATGAAATGTTTGGAGTAGATGTTCTCTGAGGTGCCTTCCAGATTTAGAACTATGATCAGGTGTGCCTTAGTTTTCTCATCTGTAGAAATGACCTGATTGACCTACATGACCTTTAAAGTCCCATTCATTTCTGAAGTCCTTAGATTCTATTATCTTATTTACCACCAGAAGAAGAGCAAATAATCTCAAATAAACGTCCGTCATAAAATCTAAGAACTTAAAGATAAGTGAGAGGTCATCTAGTGCAACCCCTTGTCTAAGGCATGAATCCCCTATAGGTCACCCTTGGAAAGTGATCATCCATTCTTTCTACAAATGCTTCTAATGAATGGTGAAGCCATTACATTATGAGACAGAGAAGAGGTGGTATGATAAAGTGAGTAGGGAATGGGACTCAATCAAGAAGATTTGGGTTTAGATCCTACCTCAGACACTTACTGTGTGCCTCAATTTCCTCATCTGTAAATGAAGTGGTTTGACTCAAAGGCTTTAAGGTCCTTTGTGACTCCAAATCTATGATACTGTGATCTCCTATCTGTCAGGAAATTGATCCAGAGGAGTTACTAAAGGCAAGTAGATAGCGACTTCCTTGTCAGGGTTCAGACAATAATGATGATAAGGAGGAGAGTCAGAGTTGAGTTCTGACCTTTGGGCAAAGGCTAAGGGCTCTCTACCCTATCTTGTAATAATAATCGTAAGAGCTGACATTAACATTTTAACATTTGTAAAGTGCTTTACATATATTGTCTTATTAGATCCTCACAACAAACCTGTGAAGGTATTTACCATGGGCATTAGTATTTCTGTTTTACAGATGAAGAAACTGAGGTACAACATGCTTAAGTGATTTGCCCATGGTCACATACTTAGTAAATGTCAGAGATGAGATTTAAACCAGCTCTTATGACTTGAGGTCTAGCACTCTATTCACCCTACTCCAAATCCCTTGTGTATCTGACCCTTGAGCCCACAGGTACTAATCAGAGTCATAAGGAGGTCAGAAATATGCTGGTATAACTGGCCCCTCATTGAATCAGGTGCAGAGATGCTCCAGTGCCTGAATGGTGTACAGTACCAGAATAACCCTGTTCTAAGGGGCTTATGTGAGAATTCATGGGTCAATAGCTATTAAATGCTTTCAGTTCTTGGAGAAAGTTTCTCTCCAAATCTAAGAGTACTGAATTATTTTAGCTTTTTTTCTTCTTTTAATCCTTCTCTTTCCAGAGTAAGTATTTTGAGTTTATGACTGGCACACAGATTGAAGAGTCAAATTAGCCTCCCCAACAATCTAATTGATCACTCCTATTCTCAGAGGCATCACACCATAATGTAAACAAGGTTGAAGTGGGTATTGTGGGACTAATCCTTATTGGTTCTGCAAGTAAAAGAAAATTAGAGAAAGGCCATAGATGACATGTGACATGGCTCATGAGAAAATTCACCAACCAGCCTTCCCCTTTTTCCCTGGCTCATTGTTGTCTGAGGGTGGAGAAATCCTTGGGTAATCATCTCTGTGAAGAAATTAGCCCTTTTTGTAGTGGTGGCAACAGCTGCTGTAGCCAATTTCTCTCCAGGCAATGTGAAGTGTCACATTTGCAAAAATGACCAGAGGCCACCTTCTTAGGCACAGCAGGAACTTTATAAATTGCTGATGAATTTTTGCCTTCCAGGCAAACAGGAAATGCTATGATCCTTTTCCTAATTTGGTGGCGGCAGCCAGACTGTTATGCTGTGGTGATCTGAGCTAAGATAATGATTCTGGCCTATTGAGAGATGATATTCCTGACCCACTGCTAGTGGAACAGGAGATTTGGTATTTGTAGGGTTAAAAAGAATAAATAAAAGAGAATAGGAGTCAGCAGGCCCCAGTTACAGTTCTGTATCTTCCATTGAATCACTATATGCCCTTGTGTAAGCTACTTCTCCTACAGGTTCTCAGTTTCTTCCTCTATAAAATGAGAAGGGGGTAGGACTCAGTGATCTTAAGAGAGGACTTTAGAACTGAAAGTGAAATTAGAGGTCTTTTAGTCCAATCTCCTCCTTCTAGTGAGGAGGAACTGAGGCAAAGAGAGACTTTTAAGTAACTATGGGCACATAGTGAATAAGTTATAGAGCCAGAATTTGAGCACAAGTCCTTTGATTCAAAATCTAAGACTCATTGCACTGTCCCTTTTAGGTCTCTTCCACTTTTTATAGTCTATGATTTCTACGAGTTGAATTTCTCAGAGTGAGGATTGGTTAGAACAACTATCTGTATTCTCATGAGTTATCTAACAGCCCCCATTTGTAAGACCCCTGGAGTCACAGATCTAAAGAAACTTTACAAGTCATAAAGTCTTATTATCCACCAAAGCCTCCCAGATAAGAGGTCATTCAGCCTCCATTTGTAGTAATGGTGAGCTCACTATCTCAAAAAGCAGCCAATTCCATTGTTGGACAGCTCCAATTGTTACAAAATCTTTATACTGGACTGATATCTGCCATTATATACCCCCTTCCATTTATTGGTTCTAGTTGTGACAACTGAAGCCACAAAGAATGTTGGTTACCTCTTTAACATACTAAGCCTTTAAAATGTTTAAATAGAGTTATCATGCATGCTCCTCTCTGAGCTAAAACCATCACCAATTATTTCAGTTTCCTCACCTGACATAGTTGCCAAATATCTCAGCACCATGGTGACCTTCCTAGACAAAGAATCATAGAACTTTAGAGCTGGAAGGGACTCTAATGATTATCTATCCAAACCCCTCATTTTACAGATAAGGAAAATGAGACTCAGAGCAAGAAAATAACTTTTCCAGAGATAAGGGAAAGAGTTTGAAGAGTGAAAAGGACTCCTGTGTATTGTGGAAAGCCACGTGGATGTAAATGACCTATACGCAAATTCTCACTAAATTCCCCATCTCCTCCTAGATGTGGAGAGAACAATAACAGTTCCCAAGCACTTCTTTCACACCTTTTCACTGCATCTTCATAGAAGAGGAATATTCTTAATGAAACATGCTTGTTATTGTGGAATCATTTCAGTTGCATATAACTCATATGTTTTGTCTTCCTCTAGCCTTATTCCCTAGGCAGTTAGCTAGGTGGCACAGTGGATAGAATGTCAGGCTTAGAGTCAGGAAGAGTTTTAACCTGAGTTCAAATCTGGTCTCCGACATTAGCTGTGTGACCCTAGGCAAGTCATATAACACATTTGCCTCAATTTCTTCATCTGTAAAATGAGCTGGGGAAGGAAATGGAAAACTATCCCAATATCTTTGTCAAAAAAAAAACCAAACTCAGTTGGAGTCACAAAGAGTTGGACATTAGTAAAACAAGTCAACAACAACAACAATCCCTTATTCCTTCACGTAAGTCCAAAAACCATCCTGGGAGTCTTTCCTATCTTGCACTGCCCCCCTCCCAAGGCCAATGACTAGCTATGTTTATGAGATCTCTTATGACTTACCCTAAAATACAACAAACTCCCTTCAAGACTAATGGCTGACTGGTTGTCAACCCACCATGCTGTTTGTTTTCTGTATATTAATTTAAGACTCTGTGGGTTTTTATTCAGAAAGACTTCCTTTCTCTGTGGGCCAACAGATGCTTCTCCATGCCATGACTTCTAATAATGGATTAAAGTGGCTTTCTTTTGTTTTTCTGACTTGTACCCTAACTTACAAAGTGTGTTTTCTACCCATGTCCAGACCTTTAGATACCATCTAATCTAAACTCCTTATTTTACAAGTAAGAACATTCAGCTTAGAGAGGTTAAGCAACTGGCCGAAAGTTTCATGTAGTAAGTTAGCAGCATACTTGGAATCTGAGTGTGGATCTTTTGATGCCAAACCTAGGGTACATTGCGTTGTCTTGTCCATCAAAGGCTGACAGTCCTCATCTTTCCGCAGCATTTGGTGCTGTTGACCCTTCTTTCTAGAAACTCTCTCTTCCCTTGATTTCAGAGACATTGAACTATCTTGATTCTCCTCCTACCTCTCCTTCTCTTGCCCTTCAATGACTCTTCTTCTTATCCCCCATGTTGTGTCTGTGTCTCTGTGTATTTGTATTCCTTTAAGACTCTCTGTCTTTGATCCTCTTCTTTTGACTCTTAAAACTTTTCCCCTTAACAATTTTACCCAGTCCCATGACTTCAACTAATAACTTCCCAAATCTTATCCTAGCTCAGACCTCTTTCCTAAACTCTCCCCCCAAACTTCTGACTTGCCTATAGGACAGCTGCCCTTGGACGTTCATCTGGTACCTTGAACTCAACATGCCACAAACCTAGCTTATGACAAATTGGAATAGCTAATCTGTTTTGTTTTGTTTTGTTTTTTAATCTTTGGAACCTTGTTCTTTCCTTTGATTTGCCCCTTTTCCCCTAATTGGTTTCCAATTGCTGTCAGTTCTACCTCCATTGTGTCTATCATGTCCATCCCTCTTTCCATTCCCATTGCTTTCTCTGTAGTAAAGTCCTTCCTTATCACCATCTTGGACTATTGGAATAACCTTCTAAATGAACTCTTCACTTCTCCCCTCTTCAAGTCCCCTTTCATAATGCTACCATACTGCCCTTCTTTATGCAGAGCTCTGACATTGTGGTGACTCCAGAAAGAAGTTTCTATCGCACAGTTATTTAATCTCTCTGAGTTTCAGTTGTCTTGTTGATCCATAAAATGGGTATAATAATATTTGTATTAACTTTCTTACAGGGTCATTGTGAAGGAAGCATTCATAAACTATAAAACATTATAGAAATATGAATGGCTACTTCTGTTCTACTTAGAATCCTTTAATGGTTCTCCATGTCATCCTGAATAAAGGTCAGACTACTTGGCCTGGCATTCAAGGTTTTCTACAACACAAAGCTATTGCATATTACTCTTCTGAGATAGTCTGTATTTCATCCCAGTTAGATTACTCACTGTCCCTTATATACATCCTGCATTTCCTGTATCTGTTTATACATTCCCAATGGTTTGAATTGGCACTCAACCTCTATACCTGTTGAAATCCTACTCACTCTGACTACTATTACTACTACTACTACTACTACTACTACTACTGATACTATTACTGCTACTGCTACTACTACTACTACTACTACTACTAATAATAATAATAATAAGATGATGATAACTGTCACGTATATAGCACTTCCTACATGTCAGGCACTGGGCTAAGTGCTTTACAATTATTGTCTCATTTGATCCTCACAACAACCCCGGGAGGTAGGTGCTATTATTATCCCCATTTTATGAATGAGGAAATTGAAGTAAACAGGGGCTAAGTGACTTGCCCAGCATCATACACCTAGTAAGTGTCTGAGGCTGGATTTGAACTCATGTCTTCCTGACTCCAGTCCTGGTATTCTATCCACTATACTACCTAGGCTGCACATTTCTGTAATGCACTTTATTCCAATTTCTGTGTAATATTGTACATTAGTTATCTGAGTATCTGTCTTATCCTTCTTCTGGACTATTGAGTTCCATGAAGGCAGGGCTTTAGATAAACTCTGCATCTCCCCTAGCACCTAGCATAGGGCTCTGTATACCATAGGCGCTCAGAACTTTAAGTGTTCTTTGGGAATCAAATTGAAAATGTCATTAGTTTTTTGTCCCTTGAGAAAGGGCAGTTTCATTTAAACCACCACAAGGATACTTTTGTTGGCTGTTGTACAGATAGTCGGTGGCTCCCTTCAGAAGAGAATTCTGTGACAAGTGGCAGCTGCTGGTGATTTTATGCTAAGACCCCAGGAGGCTGGAAGGGAAGCCTTTCCTAATGGTTATGCTTTTTATCTCGGCCAGTGCACAGACATTCTGCTCCTTGTGGCATGGTGGTAAAGATATTCTGTGTATGTGTCTGTGTGTGCATGTTGAAAAGAGGCGGTGGGCTAAATGGAAGGTCAATTTTCAGTTCTCAATATGGACTTGTTAAATTTTTGTTAATAGCAATGGAGATTCTCAGTCTAATATTGTCACACTGTTTAGAAATCACCCAGAGCTGTAACTAGGCAAAAATATGCCTGGGGCATATTCCACTGGGGGGTGTTGGGGAGCAGCAAAGAGGATAGTCTTACTGGGAGAGGATAGACATGGAGGCTGTCTGAATCTGACAGAGTGTGTCAGCATCTGTTGGAAGAAGGTATGGAAGTGCATAAAATAGTTCCATTTTGGGGGGAGATGCCTATCTCCCAGATAGTTCCTAAGGGCAATTGTTCTCTATACCTTTGAGAAAACCCTTAAGGCCTGTGGCTGTCTTGAGGAGAGACCGTGAAAATATGCTCTCCCATGGAGTAAGAACCCCACCACCAACATATTAGTGCCTGGAGCAAAGCACCACTTGTTCCATGCAAGTTCCAGCTCTGGAAGAGCCCTCTCATACTTGGTATCCCTTTAAATTTAAGCTCTCATATGGAAGTTTATGCACTTTAGAGGAAAACAGGGAATTACCAAAATAACTCTCCAAGGGATAAACACATGATCTTTCTTTTGTAAAAACACAATATGTATTTGATTGAAACACAAGAATCTCCTTGAAGCTCAGCACATTCTAAGACTAATGATAGTTTCTAAGAAAAGTTTCAGCTCTCAAGAGTCCCACTTACAACTCTCCATGGAGCCATTGGAATAAATTGGAAATGAGAGTTGCCATCCAATCCAGTCAATCCATCTTGTCTACATGGTGTTGTCTCTATGTGAATCAGGACTCTTACCAGCCTAGGCATTGCACCAAATGGAGCTTCACATTGGGACCAGAAGAAAACTGGACATTTTGGACATTGGAAGTTATCTGCTCTGATTTGAGCCAGAAAGTCCCTATATATGGACATCTGCCTCACCAGCCCATGGATGTATAGCCAAAATACAAATGCATCATTTGAGACCAGATTCAAATAACCAGCCAATTCAATAGAAAGGCACTCAACCATAACAATAAGCTAACTTTCTTGGAATCATGTAGACAGAAACTTGGTTATTTGATGGATTTAATTAATTAGCTTTAATTATTAATTGACTGATTTAATTAATTAACTTCATTAATCGACTGATTCCAGTTGATTATACTAGAGTGGTATGGGCCTTACTTTTGTGGCAGGAATAGTGTATTGATGCCTATTGATCTGAAAGGTCATAGTATCTTAGAATTAAAACTAGAAGAGAGCATGAGCATATCTAGTCTAACCCCCTTATTTTTACAGATGAGAAAACTTAGGCCCAGAGAGGGTAATTAATTTGCTTAGGGTCACACAGGTAGCCAATAAGAGAGCTAGGATACAAGCATTTCCCTTCTTCTAACTCATTATAAGTATTCTTTGTTTTAAGTAGAAATAGTACAAAGACAAAGGTACAGACTTTATAAAATATACAAATTGTTATTTTTATGCATTGAAATCTTGAATTTTAGTAATGTTTAGTCTAGGTAAACAATAATCTTCCTTATAGCCAAGTATGATTTCTCTAATCCCAGCTCTGGCAGACATTGCAAAGAGGAAACAGATTGCTTTCTTCTACCAGGACCTGTTTACTTGTTGGACATTTCCACTTCAGTGCTTCATGATCTGGGGCAGCTAGGTGGCACAGTGGATAGAGTACTGGGCCTGGAGTCAGGAAGACTCATGTTCCTGAGTTCAAATCTAGACTCACTTACTAGCTATATGAAAAAGTCACGTAACTCTATTTGCCCTTAGTTTTCTCATCTGTAAAATGAACTAGGGAAGGAAAATGATATTCTAATATCTTTGCCAAAAAAAACCCAAAAGTCAAACATGACTGAAAATGACAAAACAAGCTCCAGGATCATATTAACTGAAAGTTTCTAAAAGATGAACTCAGCACATGGCCTCCAAAATGAGCCCCACCCCACGATAGTGATGGTGGGAATGGGAAGGAATGGGCAAGGGACAAATAGAGTGGGGGTGAGGGAAGAATCAAGGAAGACTCCTTCATTTGAACTCCCAAGTTAACTGAAATAATGACAATCTCATTAACAAAAAATGGGAAGTCAAAATGGGGAGTTAATTTTGAAGGAATGTAATGAGTTTGTTTTCCTTGTTTTATCCTTTACTCAGTTTCCCAAGTCCTCTCCAGATGTGTCTGCTTAATTTAAGAAGGAAGGTAGGCATGTGCACAAATAACCATGTCTCATATTAGATTATAGTAAATACAAAGGAGAGCTCCAGCATACTTTGAGCTCAGGTGAATCAAGTAAGGCTGTAAGACCATGGCATCAGAGTTGAACCCTGCAATAAGAGGATGATTTCAATCAATAAAGAATATTGGGGGGGAGGGGTGGCGATGGACAGAGACTTCTACATTAGAGAGACTGGAATGAACAAAGGCATGGAAATGGGAGAGGGCAGTATGAAAATTGGCAACTTTGAGTGGTTTGATTTGTTATTGTTCATCCTTCATTCACAAAAACAACCAATGACATCAAGAGGGTGATGTCTTAAGTTGGTGTGGTTTGGATTTGAATGAGGCAGAATTGCACAATTGTTAGCCTTACTCTGTCCTCTAGAATCATTGAAGTCCAGTGGCAAGACAAAAGTCAAGATGACTGGTGTTGGTCCAGGATGCAGTGGGTGACCTTGGCCTTTCTAAATTAAGATCTTTTCCAGTCTCAGTTTGTCTGAGACAATGCCCATTCAATAACTAAGAACCACTTAAGAATCGAGACAAAAAATGACCCAATTTATCATCACAAAACTCTCCTATTTGGGCCAGTGAGAAATCAGGCTGGAAATGCAAGATGGAGACAGATTATGAAAGGCCTTGAATGCCAGGTGGAGGAATTTGGACTTTATGAAACAGTAAAACAGAACTAGGCTTTGTTTCATCTTGTTAGGATCCTGAAGGGCTGGGGGTGGGGGTGGGGGCTGCTGCATTCTCATTGTCAATATCATCATCATTGTAATCATTTAGCACTTATCAAGTGACTAGAGAGTGCTCCATTTGGGCTGATTTACAAAAGATAGAATCCCAGCTCCTTTGTTCTTCAAATTGGCTATTTGTTTCTCTGTTCCTTTATTCTTTCATTTCAGTTATTTCTTTAGAGCAGAATTTAAGTTGTTTATTGATTTGGACTGTAAATTGCCCAATAACACTCCAGGCGGGAGCCCAGACAGTAATGTGAATTCCACCATGCATACTTTAACTGCTCCCTCCTCCAACTGAGTTATTTTGAGCTAGAATGACGATGTCTTAAGCATATTTGCTTCCAAAGATCACAATTTTTTCCCACTTAAAGGCAATGCAATTTGTTCTTCTCCAAAGCTCCTTTTATCTCCCATTTCAAGTTTTATTTCTCAGGCTTTGCAAAGTCCTTTAGCTCAAAAGGGCCATTAAAGTTGCACACCCCCACCCAACTTCTCCCTCCCTCCTCAAAAAGATTCACAGACCAAAACTTTGTGATTCTCCAACTGTTGTAGTCCTTCGATTTCCACAACTAAGCTTTTTCATCTTCCCCCCCACCCCTGCTCCCCTCATTTTACCTGACAGGGGTCTGGAGTACAGCTCTTCTTCCTCCCACTGTAGTATGTCTTACCTTTGAAGCCTGAAGCACAGAGGGAGAATGTAGGCATCCAAGTGTTTCCAATATGGGTCTTATCCATGGTTCCTCCAACTTAGGAAATCTCTGATAGCAACATCAGAAAATGGAGTGCCCTCCATGGCAGCCTAGAATAATGGAATCAGAGTTGGAAGGGACCTCAGATATTAAATAATCTGACCCCTCACTGAACACTGAAACTGGGGGTTTTATTTTAGAGGGTCACATTTTAAGACATTGACAACCTTGAGAATGTCCAGAGGAAGCTGGCCAAGATGATGAAAGAATAAGCAACCAAGACATACGAAAATTATTTAAAGGTTAGTCTGTGGAAGAAAATACTTTGTTGTTGATTGGGGTGAGGCTTAGGAGGGGAGGTTAATAACTGATTCAAATATGTGAAGAGCTTTTATATGGAAGAAGTATTAGACTTTTTCTTTTTAATTGTGCAAAACAGAACAGGAACCATTGGGTGGAAACTTGAGCGAAGGAGATTTTTAGCTTATCCATAGGAAAAAGTTCTTAACAATCAGAGCTACCTTACAAGTAGTGAGGTTTCTGTTATTGAAGGTTATCCAAGCAGATGTTGGACAATTACTTGTTGAAGATAAGGAATAAAAGCATTAGTTAGTATGCTACTACCAGGAGATTCTGCCATTCTTTCCCATTTATACTATGTGTGTGTGTGTGTGTGTATCTATAGAGAGAGAGAGAGAGAAGGAGAGAAAGAGAGAGAGAAAGGGAGGGAGGGAGGAGGGAGGGGAGGAGGTTTAGAGTAAGGAAAGGGAGGGAGACAGATGGGAAAGTGAGTTGACATTATACTTTCATTCCTCAATCAGTATTCACTGGGTACCTATTTTGTGCCAGGCTATGTGTTGAGCAGAGCAGACATAACTAGTGGAGTACAGAATGATTCTAATAATATAAAGTATAGAGTCATATTTTATCATCACATCATTTTATCAAAGGGGCTGCCACATGGTTAGCTTCAAAAATAATAGTCTAATTGACTGGCATATTCCTGTTGGGTGTGGAAGCAAGAGATTACAGATGATAGGGCTTTCCTGTCTAAACTCTTTTGCAGCAGTACCTGGAAATGTCTGCATTGATCATTAAATGCCTAACTAATTGTGAGCCTCTCACCTTGGTAATTAAGCAATAAAGACACACCAGGCAGCACATTTGTGGGTGATGATAGCATGCATTAGGTGGAGTTAGGAAGTTGAATCTGGAAATGAGTGGTTTGAAACACCTGGGAGTTGTATCAGTCACTCTGAAATTCCCACCCTGAGGGGTTGGTGACTTTTTTTATGAAATGACAAATGTGAATAAAAATGAATCATGTCAGGACAGGCTGAGGGCTTGAGGCAGAGCACCAGGCAGGCCTAGGGTCTGAGTACTAGTTGAGCTTAAGGCTAAAGGCAGGCTGGGGACCAGAGCTCAGAGCTAATCATCCCATCACTGCCCAACATAGTACCAAGAATTGAATCATCACAATCCACTGGTCGTGCATGACTGAATGAAAAATCCTTTGGTGATTCTTTTAAAGGGAAGGGTATTGCCAGTAGGAGAAAACCTATCTAGCATGGATTAACTAGTCCCCTTGCTCAAGTTATTTCTCATGTCTGGAATAGTCCCCAATTTCTCCATTTATCGAAATCCTACCCATCCTTCAAGGCCCTTTTAGCCCTTTGTTTACACTGAAGTGGGTCTATCATCATCTCTTTCATTGTAATTATTTTCTACCTGTCCTAACTCCCTTACTAGACTGTAAGCTGCTTAAGGACAAAAACATTTCTTATTTATCTTTGTATCTTTCACAGCACCTAGCACAAGGCATTACACTTAGCAGGTACAAAATACCTATTTGTTGAATAAAATGAATGGTAAATGAAGAAACAATCCCTGACTGAATTGAGACATGGCTTCTACATCTTCCACATCCACATATCACTGATTTACTGTGTGTCTTTGAGCAAATCTTTCTTCAGGCTTAGAAAGGGCTTAGAATGGATAATCTATAAAGTTCTTTTCAAATCTAAAGTCATGATCCTATCATCTAACTCAAATATTCCATAATTTTAAAACTTCATGTACTAGGAATCAATGAGAAATGGGACACCAAAAAGTTAGTTGTTTCCCTAAGTTTCCTAAAACTTGGGATCTTATCTGAGCTCAAGGTAAGTTCTGTGCTGAAGGCTCCCAAGAGACACATCTTGGGTCCTTTCCAGATGCTTTTGGGATCTTTCCTCAGCTACAGTGGAATTATACAATACGGTTTGGCTAATCTGTATTTTTTGCAGCTGGTCCCCAAACAAATACACAGATGTATTTGTGACTTTTATTCAGCATCATATCCAGGGAAGCAGAAAGGGAAACAGACTGACTTTCTCATATAAATTCTTCATGTGACATAGTTTTCAATAATGTATCAAGATAATGATGGAGTTTTTGTTGCCATTATTTGTCACAGAATCATAGACTGTTAGAGCTAAAAGAGACTGCAGTGGCCTTCTAGTCAAACCCACACTTGGGTAAGGGATGTATGAACATTCCTGACAATTAGTCAGTATCCCCTGGAAGACACCCAATGATGAGGAACTCATTGTCTCATGGAGCATCCCATTCCACTTTTGGGTAACTCCAATTGTTGAGAAGTTTCTGTATATATAGTCAAAATCTGTTTCTCTGAAACTCTCACCACCCCCATTACCTACCCTAGTTCTAGCCCTACCTTCCATGACCTAGCAGAGCAGGTATTATCCCTCTTCCCTGTAGTAACCTTCTAAATACCTGAAGATACCTACCATGCTCCACTCTTGACTCCTCCCTGGAAAAACCTTCTTTTCTCCAACCTAAACAAGACTTGCTCCTTCAGCTGACCCTCTAATGGCATAAACTCCAGTCCCTTGCCTATACTGGTGACTCTTCTTTGGGCTTACTCCAGCTTTTCACTCTGTCCTTCCTCAAGTATAACATCAAGACTGACCATGATAACTCTAGATGTGGTCTGTTCAGGGCAGAATGCAATGGAACTCGCATGCTTGCTGTAGAAAATATACCTCCCTTAATATAGTCTCAAAGAACATTACCTTTTTGATGCTATCATGGCACCCTATTTGATTTATAGATAACTTGAAGTCCACAAAACCCCTAGCCCTCTGAATGGACCATTTGGGGGTTCTTTCTTTTCTTCCTTTACTAGTGACATGCCTTGCAGTAGGGCCAACAGTCAATCTAATTTAGCCATGAAGGTAACCAAACTGGTCAGAACACACACTAGATAGCAATCTACCACTGGTTTAACCCAGTCAAAAATCCCCAGTAAAATTAAATGATTCTATCGTAGGTATTCAATAACTTTGGGATCGAGTTATTTATTGACAACCCTCAAAGAGCAGCCTATAATGACACCGCTGAAACCTCATCACAGATGTGGAGAGACTGGATAACCCTGTTGGATAGAGGGCCAGCCTTGGTGTCAAGGAAAGCCTAGGCTTTAAGTCCTGCTTCTGACACATATACCCTGTGTGTCTATGGACAAGTCATTTATTCTCTGTGTCCACAGGCAATTCTCTAACAATATAAGTTATAAATGAGTTGCTGATCTATGTTGGTAGTAGAGGTTTCCATACTGGGAGTTCCCTACATTAATGTAACCACAGATCCAGAGCCCCTCTGCTCCCTCATCCCAAATTATATTATCTCCCTAGAGTCCTTGTCACTATGATAGAAGAAGTGATGTCCAAAGTCATGCAGCTAGTTTGTGGCATAGGTAGGGTAAGAATGTTTATGTGTTTATGAATTTCTACAGATTTTCTAATAAGCCAAAGTTGCTTCATCTTTCCTCTCCCAGATTTTCAGTTGCAGCTAGATGTACACATACACACAAAGAGGAGCACACGCATATACTCTCACAGGAAGAGTCCCAGCATACACATGTGCACACACAGGCACACAAACAGATGGGCTTGATGGAACCTGATACACCAGCATAGCTGATGTTTATGCCTGTCATCTGAGCTGTGAGGCTTGTTGTCTATTTATTTTCGGTTGGATGAAATGTAATTGCTCCTCAGTTGACATTGATAAATGGTGTTGAGTGGAGTGTATTCCTTTGATTGCCTCAATAAGCCCAGTGCACCCATGCTGATTTCTGATGGGCAGGGGAAAAAGCATGCATTGCTTGGAAACTGGCAGCTGATTAACCTTTAAACTTTGGGCCTCCCAGGCAGAGTGGGAGAAATGCTGGTCTTTTGCCTGTCAGCTCTCTGGGGAGCTATGGTTCCTGTTGCTATTGGCTGGATGAAGATTCAGTATGGCACTGCACTGCACTACACTGCTTCATTGAAATCAAGTCCATACCTGGGATGGACAGAAAGGAATATGGTTGGTTATTTATTGACATGACATTCTCATTTGGAATCAGAGGTTCAAATCCTGCCTCTGTCACTTTCTGTGTGACATTTAACATTTCTGGGCCTCACATTCCTCATCTGTAAAACTATGAGGTTGGACCAGTTCATCTCTAAGGCCAATTCTAACTCAAAATTTATGATCCTATGGTCATGTCGCATATCAGAACCATTCTCTCATTCGATCAATAAGTCAAATTTCATTTACTGAACACCTACTGAGAGCAGAGCACTGAGGAGGGTAAGATCCAGATACAGATAACCACAATACACAGTAGTAAGAGTAGTGGATTTGGAGTCAGACCAATCTGAGTTCTAATCCCGTCTCAGTCACTTACTAGCTATGTAACCTGGGGCAAGTCACTTAACCTGCCTCAGTCCCAGTTTCCTCATAAGTTAAATGAGGATTATAATAGCACCTACTTGGGTCATAAAGTTCAACTGAGACAACTTGTAAAGAGTTTTGCAATCATTAGAGTACTATATAAATTCTAGCGATGATGATGATGATGATGATGTAAAGCAGTCTTCTATGATGGATGAAGAGGAAAGTTGTAATCATCCAGGGGATCAGGGAAAGGGTCTGACACATAATGTCACAACTGGAATGGACCTCAGTGACCATCTGATCAAGCGCTCTCATTTTACAGAGGAGAAATAGGGCTAAAGATAGGAAATGATGTGGTCCAGTTTACACAGTTAAGTTCTTTCAAGGACTAGAGCCCATATATTCGAGCTCCCAGTCCAGTGATCTTCCCACTGTAGGACAATGTTCTCATGTGCATTAGTGCCAAAAATTAATTCAGTGTTTCTTGACAGTGTAAAAACTATGTGATTCTTAGTATGTTCTGCCATATTTTATGTCCCTCTCCCATTATCCTTGCACCCATGAAAGGGGACCACACAGGGCTTAAGGACCATTTTGCATTTTTCTTTGCTTCATGGATTGCTAAGGCCAAAGAATCCATGGGTAAAGTGCCCCTCTTACTGATAGTGAGCCCTTCCGTATTTAGCTAAACTGGCCCTTGGAATGCAAATATAGTCCGTTCCCAGGGCTATGCCAGAAGTGTTTTCAAGCTTATTAGAACGAGCTTGAGTTTCTGATCTACTGGCATATCTTTCAAGAACCCAGGTTCATCTCCATGCAAATACATCTACTCCTAATCACTGAAATCAGAGTAAAAATGATGCATTTGGATCTCTTAGAACATTACTCTACCTCCTGAACTCTGCAGTCCAGCCAAAAGACCCTTCTTTTTGTTCCTCACCCATAATACCACATCTCTTACCTCCATGCCTTTGCATGGCCATCCTCTGTTCTTGGAATACCTTCTCTCCTTACCTCTGCCTCAGAGTCCTTCTCTTCCTTCCAGACACAGTTCAAAGACTACCTCTTACATGAAGTCTTCCTGATCCCTGCAACTGTGTGTTGGTGAGGAATGATTTTTATACTTATATTAGCTGTCTGCAGTCACGTATCTGCAGTGTGGCATCCTCGTTAGGGGTGGCCTTAGAACTCCTTTACAAAATATATTCACTCTAAAGAACTACTGCCCTTTACGATCAGGAGAAAGGCATTACCCAAGCATAAGATGGGAGGAAAGAGATGAGTTCTTAGTTAAGGAAAATTGATGTCTCCTGCTTTGATGACGACCATCTAGCTGGGCCTTATTCTTGTTCATTGACCATGACATGAGTGGGAAGTATTTTTTCCCCCAGTAAGGTATTGCTACTTTAAAAATAAATTTAAATAAATAAATAAATGCTTCAGAAGCAGTAAGCTTCAATACCAGATTGCTTGAGGTTCCATGGGATACACACATGGATTCATATTAATTTCATAATGTTGCATCTGTTATATTTAAGGCTCTGTATAGAGACTCGTCAAAGAGTGTTAAGCATGGTGTAGTAGTTAGCACACTGTAATTGGAGTCAAGAAGATCTGACTTCAAATGCTGCTTCTGATACTAGCCAAGTGAAAAAGCTCAAATAGCTTCTCTCTCTGAGCCTCAGTTTCCTCATCTATAAAATGGATATAGTAAAGTCTATCATAACTTATCTCACAGGGCTGTAACTAGGTTCATATCAGATACCATGTAAGAAGCAAAGGCATGACATTAACCCTTGACTCTTCTCTCTCTCTGGGCTCTGGTGGGTCACTCATCCCATTTGCGTCTACTTGGGCAAGGTCATGGTGATTCTCCAGAAGGGACTGAACTATTGAACTACAACTCATTTTCAGGGGTCTAAAAGGTGTGGGAAAGCTCTGGAGTTGTACACCACTATTGTGGTTACTGAGCCCCAGTAGTGTGCTTCCCATTTAAACATATCATTCCAAATCATGCCATTAGCTCTTAATCATGAAACATTTATAAGCCATCAAGGCAAAAGCAAGAACAAGAATAGTATGACATTTCCACACAATCTTGGGTCACACTCTTCCACCAGTGCATATAGTGTCTGTGGGGGAGAGAGTAGGCACATAGCAGAGAGGCACATGAATAGGAAAAAAAAATCCATGTTCCTAACAAGTTTACAAGTTTAGACTGCAGACCACTTTTCTTTTTGGCACCACTACCCTATTGCTGGGCATAGCAGCTTCTCATACTGGCTGTTATTCTCTGGCCACTGAAACAATGTTAATTTTCTTTCTAGAAAACAGAGATCCTAAGCCTGAGGTCTGCAGAACTATTCAGGTATGCTACTTTGGCTAGTTCTGAGACAGCATTAACTGTTTTTTGATTGTTTGTTTGTTTGTTTGTTTGTTTTGGGCAATCGGGGTTAAGTGACTTGCCCAGGGTCACACAGCTAGTAAGTGTCAAGTGTTGTCTGAGGTCACATTTGAACTCAAGTCCTCCTGACTTTGGGGCTGGTGCTCTATCCACTGCGCCACCTAGCTGCCCCCTCAGCATTAACTATCTAAATAAAACTCTTTGTTTTCTCTAAGTCAGGAATCCACAGACCTATTCAGGTCTGCTCAGTGACCTCAGAGGAGTTTTGCCCTTTCAGCAATAAAAGAAAAATAAAGCAATAAAGAAAAAAAAGTTAGAAAAAAGTTTGAGGGGTTTCCATATTTTAAGCTGTAAGTGGTTATAAAAGGACAAAACAGACTAAGTTTTTCTTTTTGCAGCCACTTTTGATATAGCTAAAGACTCTTTCCTCTAATCAACTTTTTTGAACAGTAGAATTTTTCTATCAGATTAGTTCCTAGCAATAGCTTCAAAGCCTGCCTTCCTCTAGTCAGATGAGCTTTCAACATCAGTTGAAAAGTCTATCTTCCTTCTCTCATCTGGTCTCATTTAGGTTAGGGTTGGTGTAGATGCTCTCTTCTTCTGCATTTTCCTTTTTCATTGACTTCTGCATGTTCTCCTGCATCAAAGTAGGGTCCCCTGGTGTGATGTGAATCACCTCTATCTTAGAGTGAGAAAACAAAATCCATATTTCTGCCACATACAAAACAAATAGTTCATATGCAATCTTCTCACAGTCACTGGAAAGTTATAGATATCAGAATTTCCCAACAAGTAACCTTAAGATGCTCATAATAGTCAAATGTAAATTAGCTAGTGAATAATAAGATACCTGGACCATCTTTGCCTTCAGTAAGGACTTTTCTCTCTGAGGAGCCATTTTATCTCAGGTCTTCCCGATAATTTTATCAGAGAGACTGCTTTCTCTCAGCTCTTTAGAACTGCATTTATTCAATGTTTCTTACAAAAAATATTCCCCTTTTTGCATCCCTTTCAATAAATGAAATGTCCAAATAAGGAACGAGTATGTTATATCTATAACATACTTTCCAGGATTTAAAGAAATTCCAGTTGCTGCTGCTGCTGCTGCCACTACTACTACTACTACTACTACTACTGCTGCTGCTGCTGCTACTACTACTACTACTACTTCTCCTACTCCTACTACTACTCCTACTCCTACTACTACTACAACTTCTGCTACTACTACCACTACTACTACCATTACCACGACCACTACCACTACTACGACCACTACCACTACTACTCTACTACTATCACAACTTAATGGATGGGATGGACGGAGACATGCACAGAAGTAAGTATGATACAAGGAAAAATGTAACAAAGCCTGAGGAGATCCAGACAAAATAATTTCAGAATTTTAGAGGAGAGAGAGAGAGAGATGACTGAATGACAGCCATAAATATCTAAAATCCCTGACGATATTTATAAATATATTGACTATAGACATTCCATTCTTTATTCTTCCAGGTCCTGAGACCTATGTTGGGTAAGAAAGATTCCAGATTCTATTGAACATTGATTTGGGAATCCCCATGGCTAAAGAATTGACCTTCGCGTGTCCAGACTTTGCAGAAGTGCTAAACTTGATCTTTAAACAATAGAACAGTATTCTTTTTCCAAAGAAAGAAAAAATGGCATCAAGTATATTTTTATTGAAAAGGGAGCACCTGAGAAGAATAGTAACTACTGGTTCATGTGCCTCTTTCTTAAGGTAGTGGTCTGTGTACCACTGAGAGTATCCTGGATGAAAATATGAAGAGGCAACAGGAGAGCTTCTACAGATGATGCTCCATAGCAGACCACATCTTCATAGTCACTACATCCTCAGAGCTGAGAGATGTAGAGAACACAAGATCTCATTAAACTTACTGTTTCTTGATTCCAAAAAAAAAAAGTATTTGACTTGGTGGAGGAAAAGGCAACCTTAGAGAAACTCTTCCATGCGTATAGACCCACTGCACAAGATTATTTTATGGTGGCAATCACAGAAATACCTTTGTTCAATGATCTCTTGGTGATCATTATCAAACAAGACATAAAATAGGAAGTTGTATCTTCATCAAAGGTACTTACTACAGTCGTGGGGGGAATGTCCTTGCAAAGATCAAATGGAATTGGTGTTTGACATACATGGTAAGGTTTTCCAGATGTTCTCACTTACGAATAAAATTGTATAGATTGTACCCAGGGCTCAATCATTACAGAGCTACTCAGTGAACTTCATGGCACCCAAAAGAGATCAGCTTAACCATCTACCCAGGAAAACCCAAACGAGTGAAGATTATTACATGAACTGGGAAGAGAAAAGGCCATTAAATTTCAATTCAGTTTATCTCATTTAAATTCATTAAGCACTTGTTGAATCCCTACATTGTGTTCAGTACCAGAAGTTAGGCTATATGCATATATGTCTTAGATAGATACTTCTACAGGTCAGTTAGCAGAGTATCAACTTGGAAAAGGGCAGACTAATTTGCCTTTGGGACATTATGCCACACTTTTAATGAACCCAAGTTGTTCTGTGTCATCAAATTGTGTCCTTTAATATCAGCATTGTCTTAACTTTTTGTTATTTAGTTGTATTCAACTCTTCATGACACCATTGAGGGTTTTCTTAGCAAAGATACTGGAGTAGTTTGCCATTTCCTTCTCTAGCTCATTTTATAGATGAGGAAACTGAGGCACACAGGGTTAAGTGACTTGGTGAGGGTCACAGCTAGTACGTGTCTGATTTGGATTTGAATTCAGGTCCTCCCAATTCCAGGGCCAGTGTTCTACCTACTGTGCCACCTAGCTGTCCTTTCTTCTAATAGAGAAAGTCAATGTGGAATAATTGTTAGAGAGCTTACTGGTGAGACAGAAAGCCCCAGGTCCTATGTCTGATATCTATTGGCCATGACAGCTTGGGTAAGTCACTTGGGTAAGATATTCTCAGTGTCTTAAGCAAATCTCCAAGATTATAACTTGCAGAACAGATGTTGATCTGCAACAGTAAAGACAGTTTCCTCTTTGGGGGTTCTCCATAAAAGAAATCACAGTTCTGGGTAATGAAAAAGTAATACTCTCAACTCACAATTTCAAAAAAATCAAAAGCTCAGGTGACACAAAGTTCAATAGGAAGTTGCATTGTGGGAATAAATGGGCTATTGCATATTACCACTGATGAGTGGCGAGGAAGAAGTAGCACAATAGAATACCAGGAAGGACATGGATGACCAGAAAATAAAGCAGTCTGCTTATATATCAAAAGTGAAGGATAACAAATGAACAGTCTGAGGTCCAAAGGAAGATGTCCAGTGCATAGTCAATATGAAGGATTTTTGGAAGGATACGGACAAAAATTACATTCAATCTGTACTGGTGGAGGGAGTACATACATTGTGAATTCATCAGAAGTGCAAAGTGTGAAATAGGAACTGTCATTACCAGACAATGTTGAATCTACTTACGCCCTTGGAGGCATGAGTGCTTGGGGAACTTGAGCATGGTATGGAGCATAGACATGCTCATTGAAAGCTGACTCTCTTCTCTTGGTATTAGAGGAGGATTTAAACATCTGGAAAAATCTTTTTAAGGACACAGACAAAAGTGTTTGCTGATGCAAGAGCAGGTCATCTCTGAGGCTAGATTTCTGGGGAAAGAAAAGCTGGTATTGCCTTCTCCAGGGGATTTCAAAGCAGAGCTTCGTTTGGAGGATTGCTGTGCTTAGGAGAATCAGAGCCTTCTGGCGCTGCCCCCAACCTACCCAAAGCCTCAGGTTAGCTAAGCACAGGGTTCATCTATCCCATTCTAAAGGCTTGATAGCAGCTGGTTCTGACCTTTCAGATACTGAAGGGTGGATATCATACACAAATATATATGTGTATATGACTTTATATAGAGACATGACAAAGTTTGAGCTCGTTCCCCAGAAGACAGAATTAGAGGAAAGAGGAATCAGACGTAGACACCTAGGAGCACTTTAATTAACAATCAAGAAGTATTTATTAATTTACAGGGAGTTAGCTGTCACAGCAGATAAAATGTAAGACTTGGGGTCAGGAATACCTGAGTTTGAATCTGGTCTCAGGCACTTACTAGCTGTGTGAGCCTTGGCAAGTCACTTAACCTCCCTGTGCCTGTTTCCTGATCTGCAAAATGGGGATAATAATAGCACCTATGTCCCAGGATTGTTGTGATGATCAAATGAGATATTTATAAGGTGTTTTGTAAACTTTAAAGTGCTACATAAATACTGGCTATCATCATTCTCATCACCATCATCATTAATCAACTACTATGTGCCAGGGTCTCTTCTAGGCAATGAGCATTGAAATAAACAAAATATTCTCTTCTGCAAGAAGCTTCTACTTTAATGGGGGAAACAACAGGAGCCCATAGAAGTAGGAACTAGCTATCATTCTCTCTCTTTCTCCGTCTCTCTGTCTCTCTCTCTGTCTCTCTCTCTGTCTGTCTCTGTCTGTCTCTCTGTCTCTGTCTCTGTCTCTCTGTCTCTCTCTCTCTCTCTCTCTCTGCCTCTCTCTCTCTCAATTTGTCTATTTGTCCTATCTATTAAACAGATGGGAGAGGAAGCACTAGCAGCTAAAGTATCAAGAAAGACTTCCTGTAGGAAGTGGAGTTTGAGATGAGCCTCGAAAGAAAAAAGGGATTCTGAGAGACAAAGGTGAAGAGGGAATATATTCCAGCCATGATGGGCAGCCTATTCACATAGATAGTATATGGAATGTTATGTGTGCCTACAAGTAGGCATATTTGGCTGAATGCATGAGAGAGAGGATGGCTAACGTTTAATCACTTTGGGAGGTTAAGCTGGAGCTGGATTATAAAAGGTTTTAAGTATCAAACTGAGTTTTATACTTGATCCAATGTCCACTGAGTCACTGAAACCTTTTGAACTAGAGAGTGACATGGTTAGTCTAGTGCTTTAGGAACATCTCTTTGGCAACTGGGTGGAGAGATTGGAGGCAAGGAGACCAATTAAGAATTTGTTGCAGTACATTTTTCCGGGTCAGGAATCGTCATTGTTGTTCAGTCATTTCAGTCATGTCCGACTCTTCGTGGCCACATATGGGGTTTTCTTGATGAAGATACTAGAGTGGTTTGCCGTTTTCTTCTCTAGCTCACTTTTACAGATGAAAAACTGAGGCAAACAGCTAGTGAGTGTCTGACGCTAGATTCGAATTCAGCAGGGTGTGTCTTCCTAACTCCAGGCCTGGTACTCTATCCTCTATACCACCTAGCTTATGTGGTTACATGAGTGGAGAGAAAGGGGATAGGTATGAGAAACAGAATCAACAATATCTGGCAACGGATTGGATACAGGGGATGAGAGAAAGTAGAATCAAGAATGATTCTGAAGTTGTAAATCTGAATTGCTAGAAGTTTAGTGGTGCCCCAGTTAGAAGGAGGGAAAAGGATAACAAATTTTGTTTTGGTTATGTTGATTTTTTTAAAAACATTAGACATTTTTAAAATGTCTAATAGGCAGTTGGAGATACAAGACTAGAGCTCAGGAGAGAGAGAGAGAATTTGGATTTATACACACACACAGTACACACACACACACACACACACACAACACCTACATATATGTGTATATATATATATATACACACATGTATATGTATATACATACACATTTACATAGATATAGGTAGATACATTCAAAGCACATAGAGAATCCGTGGATGGTAATCTTACAGAGGAAGGCAGCAACAGCTGTGAGCACTGACAAAGGTGACAGAAGGTGACATTTGAGCTGTCTTGAAGTAAGGAAATTATTTTAGGAGGGAAAGTATGAATTCTAAGAACTGATAAGACAGCCAGTGCAAAGACACGCAGGAGATAGACCATCTCACATGAAGAATAGCTAGTCAGCCAATATGGCTGGACCATAGAGTTCATGGAAGGGAATCGTGTGTAAGATGGGTGAGATAGGAGGGGGCAGGTTATGAACATCTTTACATGCCGTACAGAGGAATATATATTTGATCCTAAAGATAATGGAGATGTATTGGCATTGACTGAATAAATCAATGACATGATCAGACCTCTACAGAAAGCAGGTGCCCAATGCCTTGGCTCTATCTATCTATAATATGTGTATGCATATATATATATATGTATATATATACACACACACATACATATGAATATATACCTACATATACAATTACATATATAACATGCATGCATATATACATACACCCACAAATTTTATATATACTTATATATATACATACACACAGATACACACCATAATTTTGTTTACTCTCTAATTCTACTTTAGATTCCTAACAGAGACATTTCTTTTCGGGATGAGACCAAGGAAGAGGAATCTTCAGTCATGCTTCTGTACTTCCTCACTTCTTTTAAAAACCTTAATAATTTTCTCCCTTAATAACTAGGAGATCTCTTCCCTTCCTGGAGTCCTAGCTCCAAGGACAGAGAGTAATTTGGATAAAATTCTTGTCAGTGTCTTCATTTCCCACTAAATACACCCATTTCCCACTCTCTTTTCCCAGTGAGGGATTGGGCTAGTGTCTGCTCTGAGCTTGCCTCACCTCTGTTGATCCTTGCAAAGACCTATAGGTATTTAAATACCACCTATAAGCACGTTTGGGAACAATCTCATAGTTTTCACAGCCTCCTGCCCTCCCGCCTGCAGCTATGTAACCTTTTCCACTCTGTGTCTGCATATTTACCTCTTAACATATGTGATACCTTTGGGATTGAAAAACCTCTGAATCTGGAAGTTCTTAGACATTTTACTGAATTTGTTCAATATCTTCCTTTCCCCCATCTCATGCCCTTTGCCCCAGTTCTGCCCTCACCCCCATTCCAGCTCCCTTTACAATGACCTCAGGGTCAGATATCTTTGTAAAGGTAGAGGTTTCAGCCAATAAGAGCATATTATTTGCCTATTTCATACACTTCAGGCCCTTTTTAGGTGCCCTTAAGATCAAACTTCCCTGCAAACATGCAATTCTTAGCCAATTAAGTTTGTACTATTTATCTATTGCATTTGATATATTTTCCATTGAAAATCCTCTCTGTGCCCAGCAGGACTATGGTTCTAATCCTATCCCAACACTGACAAGTTATCATCTCAGCTGTAAGAAGTCTCCTTTTTTTGATCTACCTATGTCCGCATGACTTCTGACTCTCAGTGATACAACTTGCCAGTATCCTGCCACTGGTCTAAGGATGAATTGATTAAATGATAATGTTAATCAAAGAGTTATATGGTGAGCACATTCCACCATGCTTTCTGCTGCCAAGAGCAATTTTTCTATAACTGATCTGAAGCTGATTTTCTTGTTTTGGCCCTCTCCGTATATTTCCCATTCAACCAGAATTAGAAGAGGGGAATAAACTCTGAAATGGGAGTGAAACAACTTCTGTTCTAACCAGTGCTGTTACTTGCCAGCTTTACAATCTTGGATGGGTGACATCATCTCTTGGGTCCTTAGGCTCCTAACCAATAAAGATGAGGAGGAAAAACCAGAGGACCTCCACCATCCCTTCTGACTCTGAATTAATTGGTCCTTTCATACTTTGAAAAGTACATTACAGTGGTATGCACAAGTGCTACATGAGGTCTTGAGTATCATAGAAGCATCAATTTTGAGCTGGAAAAGACCTTAGAGGCTATCTATTCCATCTCCTTCATTATAGAGGTAGAAGAACTGAGGCCCAGAGAGGTTAAATGAGATTCCCAGGGTCATACACAGCTAGTGTCTGAGGCAAGATTTGAAACCAGGTCTCCTTGACTCTGTCTAAACTTTGTTCATCATATGATAAAGATTGGGGAAGAAATCATGGAGAAGCTGGCATTTCAGTTTTGCATTAAAGGATAGTTAGGATTTAGACAGGTGAAAGAGGGAAAGGAAAATATTCTAGGCATGGAATAAGCCTTGAGCAAAGACGTGGAGGCAGGAGATGACAGTGCATGTTTGTTGGTACAGAGAGTAGTTTGGTTTAGCGAGAGCATAGGACAATGAAGATGAGTAGTATGAGGTAACTCTGGAAAAAGAAGTCATTCCAGATTGTGGAAGATCTGGAAAACCAGATAGAAAAACTTTTATTTAGTAGGTAATAGGGAACTACTGAAGACTTTTGATCATAACTACATAACATAACATAGTTAGAGCTCTCTGTTTGAAAGCTTGCTGCCCCTGATCCTTTCTAATTGTAAATGGCCATGGTCTCATCTATTAATCAATCAATAATCATTTATTAATCACCTATAGCATCAGGCACTGGAGATACAAAAACATAAATGATACAGTCCCATCTCTTAATGATATTTGTAACTCATTAGACCTTTGTCAGTATTAGGGTAGTTGGAGGGAAAAAAAATTATATATATGTGTATATATATATCTAGATAGATAGATAGATAAATAGATAGAGGGCACAGGGTGAGTTGATCTGGAGAATAAAATTAAGGGGTGAGAGAGGATTATACTAGGAGAAGGAGAAAGGGAGAGGTAGAATGGGGTAGATTATCTCACAAAAAAACAAAAGAAAATGTTCTTACAGTAGAGGGGAAACGGGAAGGTGAGAGGGACTGAGTGAATCTTATTCTCATAGGATTTGACTTAAGGAGAGAATAACATACACACTCAATTGGGTATGGAAATCTGTCTTACCCTACAGGAAAATAGGGGGAGAAGGGGACAAGAGAGTAGGGGAATGATAGAGAGAAGAGAAGGTTGGGAAAGGGGGTAATCAGAAACAAATACTTCTGAGGAGGGACAGGGCCAAAAGAAAGAATAAAATAAATGGGGGGGGCAGGATAGAATTAAGGGAAATAGAGTTAGTTTTTCACAGCATGTCT
>NW_020954563.1:6943227-6946679 GCF_900497805.2 Vombatus ursinus | reverse complement strand
GAACTCAAAATCTTGTGGAAGTAAATGTTGAAAACTAAAAATAAATAAATTTATTAAAAGAATTTGCATTCTGTTGGGAGAGACAGTCAATTAGCATTTATTAAGCATCATTCATTTATTCATTACATTTATTAATTATTAAAATCAAATTGTAAATGTATCAATAAATTAGCATTTAATAATTGTTATTAATTGTTGACTATTTTCTGGTCACTGTACAAAGCACTGAGACAAAGGAAAGCAGAAAATAAAAATAACCAGTCTCTACTCTCAAGGAGTTCACAGTCTAATGTGGGTAGGCAACTTGCAAATAACTATGCACAAACAAGATTATATCAGTCATCAAAAATATTTATTAAGCTCTTTTTTTTTTTTGCACCAGGCACTGTGCTAAGCACTGGAGATACAAATAAGAAAAATAAAGACAATCCTTGCATCAAGGAATTCACAATCCAATGGGTCAAAACAACACTCAAAAGGAAGCTGAAAAATGTTTGTGTGTGTGTGTGTGTGTGTGTCGGGGGAGAAGGTACTCTAAGCAGGGCCAAGATGAAGAAGTATCAAAGAGTGCAGAGCCAGATGGGTGGAGGGTACTGATGAGGTGGGGGTGCTAAGGCTGATTGGATCTTGCAGGATGATGAGATTTCCCAATATGAGGTTCCTAGGGGCATGAGGAAAAAGTCCAATGGAGTCAACAAGAGTGCAGAATAGGGAGGTCAAGGAAGGATAAATTGGAGATGGTCTCAGAAGGAAGGCACTAATATTAAGAAGGACTAGGAAAGGTTTCTTGCCAAAGCTGAGACTTTAGCTGAGCCCTGAAGGAAGCCAGGAAAAGCAAACAAGAAGAGTTGAGGTGGGAGAGCATTTCAGACATAGGGTATAGCCAGTGAAAATGAATGGAGCTGGGAGATGGAGTGCTTTGTGTGAGGAACAACAAGGAGCCATGTCTTACTGGATGGCAGAGTATGTAGAGGGAGTAAGACAGCATGGACATGTATATGCAAACACAGGGTAATTTGAGGGGAGGAAGGCACTAATATCTTGGAGGATTGGGAAAGGCCATCATAACTGGATACCACCACTTCCTGTCCTTGCTAACACATTTCTTTCTGAGAATTCTGGCACAGACCAATCATCAAGAGAAGGAAGTCCATGATTAGAATATCCTTCCAGCTGGAAGCTTCTTTTAGAAAGCCAACACAATTGCATCTGACCAGTGGCAGGGCGTGGAGGTGGCCACCAGTCACTGAATTTGGAAAAACAACCTCTGGGCTGAATCTGAGGACCAGATGGGGGCCGGTGGACCATAAACTCTCACACTTGCCTGTCCTGAGCCAACTCATACATTGAATCCCTGCAGCTCTTGTTTGGCCTGAGTTGAGCAGTGGACACTTACTTCTTATCAAACTCTCTCATCTAGAACTGGGTACTGATCTGAACAGAGACCTTGCCAGAGAAGCAAGAGAATATTATTATTAACTTCAATAGTGCTGCTACCTAACATCCTAGTTAGCAAAATGCTTTCATGTCTAATGTCTCAACTCATCCTCCTAGGAATCCAGCAGAGAAGGCAAAACTAAGCCCATCCCCAGCCGGGGGCTAATGTCAGAAATGGGCTGTGCCTGTTGTCTGGCTGGCACATTATGTGCAAGGATAGCTCAGCTTTGTTGTCAGATCCTGCAGTAATTGTGCTGTGAGTTATTACCAAGATAATACTATAAAATCTGTTGGTATGTGTTGGCCCACACATACATTCTCGCCTGCTCTCAGTTACTTATCTGTCCCTGATACTATATATTGGGATCACAAAGACTGTATTTAATAGTGAATTATCTTCCATTTTAGTAGCAAATTCTTTATCTACAAGTTCTGCCAAAACTCTCGTGAATCATCACTAATCTATGTATAGTTACTATAAGTGGGGAATGGAGGATTTGGAGTTAGAGGACCCGGGTCTGCATTCCAGCTTACCCGTTCTTCTTATTGCCATTATGTCATAAGATCACCTTTTTTGGCCACAATGCCAAAATGTCAAATGAGAAAGAAAGGTCCTGACATGACTAATTCATTTACTTTTTCATTCAAAAACCACTAATTAATCACCTATTTTACATAGAATATTCATTTTTCCATTTGATTTACTCAACAAAAACTTAAATACTCCAATAGCTCTGAGATCTCATCAGTGTTCTCTTTCTCTCCAATGATGTGGATTATAATTCATACAATCCATGACTGCTCTTGTCCATATTCTTCCCTATGTTTGATCCACTGTACATGATAGCCCTTTCTTGCTTTCTCCTGCCATCCACCGGGAGAGTTTTCAGACTATCTCCATGTTAGCCCTTTCCTTGCCACTAGACCAGCACATCCAGTTTTTAATCATACATTTCCTCAATGATAGTTTCTATTCTTTTTTTTTTCTTTTTGAAGTTCTTTCTTATATTCAGTGACCTGATGACACCCTCCCCACATTGCTCTGTTATAATAATTTTCAATTCTTTAGAGGCTATAAAGTTTTGTATGTCACCATCAAATTAAGACACTCAATAAACATTTACTAAACAATTGATGGGTGCAGAGAAAACACTACTAGGCACTGGAGCGGCATACATAGTTTAGAAAAGCAACGATCCATCCATATATCCTCAGAGCTCTTAGTCTAATAAGGAGAGAAGACTTGAGCTCATGTAACTATAAGACTGTCACATGATAAGTGTGTCAAGGAGGTGCTAACCAAGAGTTATGTGAGGGTCTGAAGGGGAAGTTCGTTAGTACAGTAGAGAAGGTTTCATGGAGGAGGCAGCATTTAAGGTATTCTTCAGAAGGGATGAATAGAAATTCAATAGGTTAAAAGGGAGAAGGGAAGAATATCCCAAGCATAAGGAACAGAGGAAGTGAGGTATAGAGGCAGGGAAACATAGCTGATGTTGTAGAGGCTGAGAAGTCCAATTTGATTGGAGAGTATAATTAGAAGAAAGTACTGTGAGATGAGACTATATAAAATAGGGGAGCCACCTCTTGTGGAGGATCTCCATGATAATAAAAGGAGTTTGGATTTTACTGTACTAGGAATTGTGGACAATACAAAGGAGTATATAGTCTAATAGGAGAAATGACACAGCCACCAATAATCGTGCCAATGTGTATAATGTGAACATACTGTAAGAGAGGTGCAAAGAACTATGATAGTTTGAAAAGAAAGAACACTATGATCCTTTAACCTCCTGGGTCTCAGTTTCCTGATTTGTAAAATGAGGATATTGGACTAGGTGCCCCCTGAAGTCCCTTTTGACTCTAGAACCATAATTTTATCATTCTGCTTGAATCTGGGGTGAGGGGAGGAGAGATTTTAAAGACTTCACAGAAAGATTGTCATCTAAACTAGACCTTGGATAATATGTGGACAGAAATGGTTGGGAAGAAGAGCAATTCAGGCAAAAGTAATAGCA
>NW_020954563.1:6943098-6943179 GCF_900497805.2 Vombatus ursinus | reverse complement strand
GGGGCAGCTAGGTGGTGCAGTGGATAGAGCACCGGCTCTGGAGTCAGGAGGACCTGAGTTCGAATTCGACCTCAGACACAT
>NW_020954563.1:6884776-6943052 GCF_900497805.2 Vombatus ursinus | reverse complement strand
AAAAATAAAAAAAAAAAAAAAAAAAAAAAAAAAAAAAAAAAAAAAGGAATAGCATGGGCAAAGGAATGGAAATAACTAACTAAGGAGCACTGTCCAACTTGGCTGGACCATTCATAGCATACATAGAAAGAAATAGAAGGGAAAGAGTGGGCTCTTTCATCAAAGTTAGTTTGGACTCAAATCAGAGTGGATTTAGAATATCTGACAAAGGAATAGGCATTTTTTTTCAGTAAGCAGCTCTTGATGGATGTAAGCCTGGAAATAACATGATCAGAGCTGTGGAGTATTCAAGGGAGAGATGGGTCAAACACCACTCCTTTGGACAGGATTGTAGAAAAAGCCCTGGCCTGATGAAAAAAAATAAAAATAAAAGAGGACATAAGTATTAGAATTGGATTTACCTCTAACTATATCATCTTTATTGAGTCACTTCTCTTAGTTTTTGTTTCCCTGTAAAATAGGGGATTTATAAAGGGATACTCTAGTAAGGTAGTATGGTATTTTAATAGAGTGTATAACAGTAGTCAGGATAGAAGTATTTCTTTGTCTCATCAGCTAACCATATATGATCTTACAGAAGTTGCTTAATCTCCCTGGCCCTGAGTTTACTCCTCTATAAAACTGATAATAATTTTACTGTTACAGGACCCAGATTCAAATTCTGTCTCTGACATAAGCCACTTATATGACCTTGGATAAGTCTTTGAAGTTCCCTAGGCCTCAGTTTCCTCTTCTTTAAAATGATGGGCTTCAACTACATGGTTTTTGAGGTCCTTTGGAGCTCTAGCTACATGATTCCATGATCTCTAAACCCTGACACTAATTGCCTCCTAAGGATAGAGGAGTCCTTGGAAATGAGCCTGTTGACTATTGAACTAAATCTTGGCTAATTAGATCTTAAGTCTCAAGAAAATTAAATATAGATGCCCTGCTTCCTATTCTTCCCCATATTTAAAGGTAATATCATTCTATGTAAAATAATTTAGTATTTTTAGGCTACATTTTATTAGTGTTAATAATATTTGCCTAGTGCCTTAGGCTTTGCAAAGCACTTTCCTCACAATAGCCCGGTGAACGATATTGCTACTATTGTTTTCCCCCTTTTAACTGTAAGGAAAATGAGGCTGAGAGAAGCGACTTGCCCAGGGTCATACAGTGTCAGAGAGGGAGCTAGAATTCAGGCCTTCTGACTCCATTTCTGTTTGTCCTCTCTTTCTTTTTGAGTGTTCTCAGAAGGTAGAACAAAGGAACCTTTTTTATTGTTGTTAAGTCATTTTTCAGTCATGACCGGCTCTTCATGGCCTCATTTGGGGTTTTCTTGACAAAGATTCTAGAGTTTTTTTGTTATGTCCTTCAGTTCATTTTACAGACGAGGAAACTGAGGCAAACAAGGTTAAGTGACTTGCCCAGGATCACACAGCTAGGAAGTGCCTGAGGCCAGATTTGAACTCAGGAAGTTGAGCCTTCCTGACTCTAGGCCCAGCTCTCTCTCCACTGCTCCATCTAGCTGCCCAAAAGGAACCTTAAAGGACATCAGATATAGCCATTTCACTATACAGAGTGGCAGATCTAGCACTGGAACCCAGGCGTTCTTGACATCTAGGCCAGGGTTTTTCTCCTTGCACCGCACTGGAGGGAGCCCTCTTGTGCTCTGCTATTAGTTAATAGCATAGGTTTAAATGTCAAAACATAAACTCAATATTTATGTATACTCTGTAGAAGCTTCTGTGTCATATAGGGCCTAATGATAAATGTCCAGGGGAAAGTCACAAAATAAAATCCATGTATAATCATTATTTATTGTAACTATAACGTCAGTATTTTAGGCCATGTTAGTCCTTGAGGAAAAGTCTCGCAAACTGGATAATGGGAAGGGTGTTTTTTTTTTTTGCCTGACAATAAATAAATTCTCATATGAGAGCTTTAAGGTCACATGCATGTTGATTTATAAAAGTAATATGAGTATTTATGATAGGTTGGGCGGCCCTTTCAATTTTTAGCATCACATTTTTTTCATCTATTCGTCTTCAAATCATTTCCAGGTAAACAATTCTGCCTGGCAGCTTGATTCCAGAAATTTGTCAAAATATGCCTAAAAGGATCATATCCAGAGATAAACATTCCTTGGCCTTCTTGGAAAACTGTATGCAAAGTGACTCTGTGTGTTTTAAACCATAACTTCCTGTTGATGAAAAAAAGGAAAAAAAAAATGTGCCGATCGAGCAGAAGAGAGTCGTGCAGAGTAATCAATAGACAAAACTGAAAGTTTTGGGTGAGATAGAAGGTAGGGTAGGGTTGAACTCTGGGATGATGTAAGACTTTCCTATAGAGGTCTCTTAGCATGAGATTGGCCTTGCCCCCCTCTGTCCATTGCTGAGAGTGCTAATAAAATGATGCCATTTCTTTTTAAGTGTCCAAAGCATTGCCAAAGCTCTGGTGGACCATCAGCCTATGTTATAGACCACATTACTCCTTAAGAAATGGCTCCTAAATTGGATAATGGGATGCTTTTTGCTAATGATACACACATTCTGTCCCATTATACAAAAGGGAAAAATGTGGATTTTGAACACACTGTCACAATGGGATGAGAGGAATCAAAATGACTTGTTGGGACTGCAGAAAAGTAACTGTCTACTGAGAAGGCTCTGGATGCAAAGTTAATGCCAATTTTGAAAACTATGATTCAGAGTGGGTGGGTGAGTAGATCAGAGGATTAATGATGAGAAAAAAAGCATTTAGGATCTGGGGAAGGGATGGTGTTGGTGAGGAAGGAACTAAAATGTTTGAAAAGATGAGAGACTGGAAAGGAAGAAGAGGAGGAGGAAGGACTGAGGCAGGAAGTCTTTCTTGGACACATATTTGAGACTGTGTGACAGGAAGTGAGATACTAATTCAGTAAGATCTCTGTTAGTGAGGCAGAATCCAGGAATGGACATTGAACTGGGAAGCTGGGAAGCAAGTGGCATAGGCTTAAGGAATTTATTGGGAGCTTAGACAGAAAGCACCTTGTCCCTGGAGCATCCAACGATAAACTAGAAAGCTGACCTGGAGCTGTTACGATGCCTGATTATTTTGTCACACTGGTCCAAGCTAAAGTGAGCAGTGTGGAGGGGAATCTAGGTGATGTAGTGGATGGAGCCTTGGAGTCAGGAGTACCTGAGTTCAAATCTGACCTCAGGCACTTGACACTTCCTATCTGTGTGACTCTGGGCAAGTCACTTAAGTCTGATTGCCTTACCAAAAAAAAAAAGTGAGCAGTGAGACTCTTCTACTGGGGTAGTCATTGTGTTTGCTGCCTGATGTTGGGTTTTTTTTATATATTTTCTCATCTAAGTGTTATCTTACAAATTAGATTGTGAGCTTCTTGTAGGCAGAGCATGCACCATATACCTCCATATTGCTGATCCTTAGGCCAGGAACATAGCAGCAACCCAATGAAAATTTGTTATCAATGATGAAGAATATGACAACCATGGTGATATGTGAAGACCTATAGTGAAATTCTATCGCCCTCTTCACTGAGCTATTAAAGAAGATACCACTGGGGGAGAAGGGACACAGAAGGGGAAAATTTGATGGAAGGTCGTGGAATTGAGGCTCATGGTAATTCTCTTGGGTAGTAACAAAGGGAAATTAAGCACAGTTGTCTGCCCTCATTATTCACAAATTAATTATGCGTAGTCTAGTGATATTCAATGAAGCAAACACTTATTAAGTAAGTTATGTATATCCCTTCTAGTCTTACACTAAACTGTTCTTTAAATTATATGTTGCTTAGATAATGCTAGTATCAATTTATCAATAATAACAATGTTTATATAGATACAGACATACACATATATATATACGCATACACGTGCACATATGCATTTATACATATATATGTGTGTGTGTGTATATATATATATATATATATACTCACATGCATATACACTCACATTTCCTTTCTTTAGTAACTATGGGCCAGGACAAAAGTTCTGAGTTTATATAAACTAGGTTCAATGGCTCATGCCCCACCTAGAGTTTTCCCTGGGAGCATCAGAACATATTTTGAGGTTTCTACAAGAAGTGTAGAAGGAAGAAGCACTCAATTTAACAGTACGTCGAATATAGGGTGGGTTTTGTTTAACGCAACAGAAAATCCAAAACACAAAAAAAGACCTGTGCCCAAGCACATAAACAATTAAGCCAACTCCCCTTCACCCTTTTTTAAGCCTCAGTTCACCCTCACCTCCCAGCCTTCAACTAACAGAAAATGCAAGGGTTGAGATAGATCCCTCTAGGGAAAACACTTGGAATCATTAGAAAGCCAATCTACATTGATCTAGTAAACTCCACTTTACCTCTAGACTAATAGCATTGCAAGTTATATGAATTGTAGAAGTCTTGGGCTAAGGAAATTGACTTTCTAGTGATCCCTTAGTCCATTCCTCTCCTGAAAGTCCCTCAACCCCAGAATGGGGTTATACATCTGGAAGACTTTATACTTCCCTAGAGGAGGTAGGAAATCACTAGGTGTTGCTTTGAATTTTTCCCATACATAATTTCTGTAGTGCAATTCTGTATGGTAACCATACCTTACAATCAATCAATGGGCACATACTTTATTACCAGTATTTTGCTATAACAAAAAGTACTACTGTGAATATTTTAGTGTATGTGGAACCTATATTTCTTCCTTTGACTTCCTTAGGATGTATATGCCCAGCTGTGGGATCACTGAGTCAAAGGTTATAATGAGTAGTAATTTTTTTCATGCAACTCCAAATTGCTTTGCAGAATTCTTGCACCAATTCACAGCTCTATCAATAGTTTATTAATGTGTCTGTCTTCCCCTAATACCTCCAACATCAACTATTTCTCTTTTATCTTTTTAAAATTGATGGTTGTGAGGTAAAACCTCATGGATGTTTTAGTGATTTGGAACTTTTTCATATGGCTGTTAATAGTTTACAATTCTTCTTTCAGGAACTATTTTCTCATATCCTTTGATCATTTATCTTTTGGGTAATGCTTCTTGATCTTGTATGTTTGTATAAATTCCCCATCTATCTTAGATATCAGTCTTTTAACAGAGATGTTTAATGTAAATATTTTCCCACTGAGTAAGTTCTCTTCTGATTCTAATTGCATTGATTTTGTTCTTGTAAAACTTTTAAAAAAATTATATGATATCCCTTGCATCTTTATAATCATCTTTGTTGCTTGTTCATTATGAATGTGTCCCCTAACTTTATGTGTGAAAAGGACCTTCTATTTTTCTCTATTTTAAAATTCTATCACAATTATTGTTTAGGTTGCTTGTCCACTTGGAGCTTCTCATGATGCTGATCTAAATTTCTTTCCTATTTTTACTACAACTTTTCTCCTATTTGTTGTGCTATTCTGGATGGTTACAGGTTCAGTGAAGCATGAAGTAAATCAGGTTGTTTTCGTGAAGTATATGGGCTGATTTTGAAACTAAGTGGGGGTTGTGAGCTCATCCTCCACCCATCTTTCATCTTTTATGGAAACTACCAGAAGGAAGATATAAAAACTTGAATAGTTTCCTTCAGAGAGAAAAGATAGAGATGTTTTGTTTATGTACACTGAAAAAAAGGAAAATAAAAAATCACGATGGAGTTAGAGAGTCAGAAAAGAGCCTGGAGTTCAGTGAAACTTTGCTTTCTCTCCGTATTGATATTTCTTAGTGTGGCCTGCATCCAGGCCCGTTGCTCCACAGTGAAGTAGACTCATCCTTCCTTGGCTTCAGTACCATCCCATTTCCCTCAGAGTCACTTAGAATTGTAAAATGTTAGTGCTAGAGAGGAAGAACAGTCTGTCTAACCCTCTCATTTGACATAAAGAGGGGGAAACTGGAGCCCATAAAGGGTAGATGACAATAAGTCAGCAGTAGGGCCGGGCTTAGAATTTAGGTCTATTGAATTCTTGACTCATGATTTCCCCGCTTTACCATTTTTGTGGTGTACAAAGACTTTTGCATTGGTCACCCTGATATGTAGGTGGGTAACAGTAGTGGTGGATAAATAAGTGGATTGCATTCAGGTTCTTAGGGATGCAGTTCAAGTAGATAGCCATGTACTAAAGACAAATTTGTATGACTTCTTCCTTTTCTCCTACAAAGACCAATTTCAACCATCCATTTTAACTGACGAGTTAGGCTAAAATTGCTCAAATAGTTACCCTGAGTCATTCGTGAGAAAGCTGGGATTTGGCATAAATTGTCCTGATTGGTGTCTACATTGCTTGAAATTACTAGATAAGTACTTAAACCTCGCTTTCACTTCAGATGAAACATGAATTCAAAGTGCTTTGGAGAGAGGCCTTGAAGGTTTTCTCTGCATTCTAAGGCTGTCAGAGTCACCAAAGAGTAGACATACACACATGTCCTAGAGAGACAGTGTGGCATGATGTATGGATAGCAGGTCTTGGAGTCAGGAAGACCTGGCTTCCAGTCCCATTTTGGACAAATACTGGTTGTGTGACTCTATCGCAGTCACTTAAACTCGCAGTCACTTAAACTTAGAGCAAAAAATTGCTCTAAGCAATTTTTTATGATTATTAATTGAAGAGTTGTTGCTCACCTGCATTGATACAGGATATTTCCTTTTGAGGAGTCCTGTATACATATGAAATCAAAGATCCACAATAGATAGAAAGGAGGGAACAAAAATTTATCAGGTGCCTAGTATGTGCCTGGCACTGTGTTGAGTACTTTACAAATAGTATCTCATTTGATCTTGACAATAATCCTGGGAGGTAGGTGCTGATATAATACTCATTTTACAGTTGAGGAAACAGAGGCAGAAGTCACACAGTGAGCAAGGGTAACCCTAGGGTCATACAGGTAATAAGTATCTGAGGTCAAATTTGAACTCAGGCCTTCCTGATTGCAAGCTGCTCTCTATCCACTGCACAAGCTAACTTCCTGGATAGAAGGAGAAAGAAACACACACACACACACACTCACACACACACAGACAGAGACACAGACATAGAGACAGACAGAGAGACAGACAGAGAGAGAGACATAATTGAAAGGAAGATGGAAAGAGGGAAAAGAAAAATTAAAAAGAGATAGATGGGTAGATAAATGGAGGGATAGATGGGCAGATATGTATGTATGTGTATATATACATATATATATGTACATATATATGTATATATATATGTACATATATATACATATATATATATGGAAGGACTATAACAAGGGAAAGAGGGAAGAAGAAAAAAGGAAAAAAGAAAGATGGACGGATATAGATGGAAGGAAGGAAGCTAGATGAATAGATAGGGATAGAAGGAAAGAAAAAGGAAGAAAGAAAGAGACAGATGAGGGAGAGAAAGGGAGAAAGAGAGAGAAAGAGTTAGAGAAATGTGTCTTAAAGAGGGAGTGTCTTAGGGAGCAGGGTGTGACTTTGGGGATGGGGAAGTAGAAAGATGAATTCGTAGGGATGGCGGGAGAGTTGAATCTACATGTGAGGCTGGAAGTCAGGGATGGTCACAGGGTCAGGATGCTTTCTTTGCTGTGAGTGCAACAAGCTTTCAAGGATGTGACAAGTGTGACCTGCACAGCTACTTCCTAGTTCTATAGTGAATTGCAAAATAGCTAGGGAATTTGATGAATATATCCCAAATGTTGTGTTCAAATCCTGCTGCTCCTGTCTGATTGCCATTGTTACTACTTGTGTGGCCCTGTACAAGTCAACCTCACCTCCCTTGGTCTTGTTTCCTTCATCTGAAAGATGAAAGGATTGGACAAGACTATCTTTTCCACTCCTAATATTATGAGTCTTTAACTCATTCACACTAGCAGGATTGCTATCTGTGCACTGCCAACTACAACTGCAAATAAAGACTACTGTAAAAGCCACCTCATGCAATACTTTTGGTGTAAAAACAGCTAAAGTTGCTATACCAGAGTTCAGTAAAGCAATGGATAATTTTGACTTAGCAGAATGAACTTTCTATCACTTAGGACTGTCTGAAAATGAAACAAATGTCTTTGAGAGGTAGTAAACCCCTGTCCTTGGAAATATTTAAGTAAAGGCCAGATTGTAATGTAACGAAAAGAGGATTGGACTCAGAATTATAGACCTAAAAGGGGATTTAAAGACCACTGAACTGAACACCCTTATTTTTTAAATAAGAAAATAGGGGCTCTGAAAAGTTCAACACTTTGTGTGATGTCACATAAGTTCTAAATTGCAGAGCTGGGATTCGAGACAAGGTCCTCTACCTCCAAATTCAGAGTTTTTTCCATGACGAAGGCTAGAGTTAGGAGAGAGCCATATTCGAATCCTGCCTCTCAGATTTACTGGCTATGTGATCATCCTCAGGTCACTTAATCTTTCAGAGCATTAGTTTCCTCATCTGCAAAATGAATACTGACCCCACCCCCACCCCAGGGTTGTGGAGATGAAATGAAATGACATAGTTAAAACATTCTTGAGCCTTTAAGAGCTGTATAAATGTCAGCAATTATTATGATGAGGGAGCCATGCTGTCCAGGAGGCTTTATAGAAGACATTCCTGCTCTTGGTGAAAGGGTGGGCTTGACATCTGAGGTCTCTTTCAGCTTTAAATTCTAGGAATCTAAGAGTAACAGAAATGGCACATTTTAAAATAATTACCAACACATTTCTGCCAAGAAACAGACAGACATAGCTACTCTCCCACCCCCCCCAATAAAAACACAACCCTCCTGTTTAGCCACCCATTTCACATTTTTATAGAAAATTGTGTGGGCAGCTTCAATTATGCATGGGCAAATTTAGGCTAATTAATGGGTTGACTAAGATAATTATTGAAATTTGTCTATGGATGAAAGGAGGAAGGATGAACCATTAAGCTTGTTTTTCATGTTTCTGAGGACTTTTGTTAAAAGGATGAGGATACTTACCAATGTGAAGTGTGATGGGTTCAACTTTCTACCTTTCTATATATAAGGTGTGATTATGAAGTAATGAGATGGATGGTTTAACAAATATACCAAACCACCCATATGTCTGCTGTTCTCCTGGGGGGGGGGGCGCTATTGTGGGGGTGAAATGAGATAATCTTTGTAAATGTTCCTGACATGTAGCAGATGTCATATAAATGCTTATTACCTTCCTCCTTCCCTTCCCCCTAGTTCTCTTACTGAAGTACAGCTCTCTGGTTGTATCTTTTACTGATGAACTATCCTCTTCTCATCCCTGAAATATGGGTGCCCCCACCTCTATAGCTCTGTCTTTGGCCTTCTTTGTCTCTCACAGAGAGGAATCCCTTGGTTCTAATTCCATGATTTTAACTGTCAGATCTGTTTCTTTCAAATCCATATTTCCGTGCCCTAATTTCTAGGGGGGAAAATCTTCATTGCTTGCTGGCTATGCTCCTAGATAGTTAGCCTGTATCTTAAGCTAAACATGCCTTAAATTGAACTTAATCACCACCAAAACCTGCCCCTCCTTCTAGCCTTTCTATTTATGTTGAAGGCATCCCTCACTTCTCTTTCCTCATGCTTGAAACCCCAGTCATCTTGGATCTTTCCCTCTGCTTTACACACTCAGTCCTCATGTTCTGTTGGTTCTATGTTCACAATATCTCTGGCATCCAGCTGAGGCTGGTGAATCACTTGAGTTTGGGAGTTCTAAGCTGCAGTGGTCCAAAACCAAGTGGGTGTCTCCACTAAGTCAGCACCAATATGATGAACTTGTAAGGGTGGGAGATCACCAGGCTTTCTAATGAGGGGCAAACGAGCCCAAATATGAAATGAGGTAAAGTCAAAGCTCCTGCCCCATTCAGTATTGGGACTGAGCCTTTGTGTGGCTGTTGCACTTCTAGTCTTGGAAAGATAAGGAGACTTACTCTCAAATTAATAAATAAATGAATGAATGAATAAAATCTCTAACATCCTTTCCTTTTCTACAGTTACTCAGCCACCATTCTTGTTAAGACTTCTCATCACCTCTACTTTAGACTAATCTCCTATTTGGGTCTCCCTGCCTCCAGTTTCTTTCATTTGTCATCCACTTATTGAACTATTGATGAGGAAGCTTTCTCTACCAATAGAGAAATGTGCCTTATAGCCATAGACAGTTGCTTGGGGATACTAAGGAGTTAAGTTCCATGGTATGCTGGATGTAGCTTTTATAGACTCTGAAAAAGCCTATTGTTAAATCTCCAGGGTGAGTATTTTTACCCCAGAAATTGCAAATCTACGAATCAGGGATTGATAAATTGTTTTATAGATTATGTAGACTTAAGAAAGTAATGGAGAAAATGTCAATATTGCAGATTAAACTTAAAAATGTGTCCTACATATATTATTTTCCTTTGGGGAGCCAGATGTTGAATGTTAATCAGAATACCTGTGGTAGAATCCCTTGCCCCGGTTCAGAGACAGAACTTAAACCTAAGTCCTACTGAGTTGAAGGCCATCTCTCCAGCTTCTTTGTGTGCTAGATCCTGCATACTGCTGCCAAAATATTTTCTTTAATGCAGGTATTTGAGTATGCTGATTTCCTTCTTAAAAACCTTTCACTAGCTTCTTATTGCTTATAAGACAAAATTCAAACTTCTTAGCTTATTACTGAAGACATCTACAGTTTGACTCTAGCCTTATTTTAAAACTTTAACATTATTTCCCCTTGTGTACTTTATATTAAAGCCACCTTGGACTCTGATCTTATCTTTATCTCTCCTGATTCCATGAATTTGCTCATGCTGTCTGCCCTACCTAGAACTCCTTCCTTCCTCCTGTCCAATTATGGAAATTCTCCTCTTCCTTCAAGAAACAGCTTAGGTGCTGCTACTTCTAGGGAATTGTCTCGGATTCCTTCCCCACCTTCGGTTGAATGTCATTTTCCCCTCCTTGTACTGTCCCAGAGCCTTTTATCTAAATTTCTCCTTTTCCCATTATCACATTCTCCCTCATACTATATCTGTTTTGGTTATGTGTCATATCACTTCTGGTAGATTATAAGCTCCTTGAGATCAAAGACTGTCATTTTTCATCTTTTCTCTGGTGCTGAGCACACAGAATCGGTACTTAGTAAATATTCAATGAATTTAACTGAATTGATTCAAAAGAATATGCTGCAAACTCAGATGTCCTCACTCAAAGAACAGCTCCTGAGGGGCTTGGAGCAGCTGTGGCCTCTGGAGATTTTGTAGACCTAAGCAGTACCTGACAGCACAGTGCCAGCATTCTGACTATTGGTCTAGGGAGAGTTCCCTTTGGCTTCATAAGGCATTACTTGACCCAGGCATTGGCAATGACTTGTTCATTTTTTTCCCCATCATTTAAGTTATTTTTATTAGTGAGACATAAAAAATGAGGGAATGGGGTGGATGGGTTGGCCTTCTGCCTCTACTTGTTATTATAGTAATAATAATAATAATAATAATAATAATAATAAATAACATGTATATAATATCTACTATGTGCCAAGAACAGTGATAAATGCTTTACAATTATTACCTCATTGGATCCTCACAACCCTGGGAGGTAAGTATTATTATTATACCCATTTTACAGATGAGAAAACTGAGGCAAACAGCTGTTAGGTGATTTGCCCAAGGTCTGACAGCTAGTAAGTTGTTGTTCAGTCCTTTCAGTTGTATCTGACTCTTTATGACCCTATTTGGGGTTTTCTTGGAAAAGATACTGGAATGGTTTGTCATTTCCTTCTCCAGCTCAGTTTTACAGATGAGGAACAAAGGAAAACAGGGTTAAATGACTTGTCCGCTGTCACATAGCTAGGAAGTGTCTGAGGTCAGATTTGAACTAAGCAAGTTAAGTCTTCCGGATTCCAAGCCCAGTGCTGTATGCACTGTGCTACCTAGTTACCCGGAGCTAATAAATATCTGAGGCCAAATTTGAACTCGGGTTTTTCTGTCTCTTTCTGGCAGTCTATCCACTGTGTTACCTAGCCACTCCCTAATAAAGTCCAGGTTGATTTGACCACAGAGTACCTGATTAGACTCTCATGTATTTATCACATTCCATTTCCTATTTCTTTGCACATACCAGGGAAGTGGGTCAATAGAGGGCTTTGGAGCAAGAAGGCTTGAGTTTAAATTTAGACTTTTACACTTACTATGTGACCAAGTGATGGCAACTTCAGCCAATCCCAAGAATCAATGTATTGTCAGTGGCTCTCAAAAAGTGTGCATAGGGGTATTCTGGGACTTGTATGAAACTTATACTTGCAATTTATATGCCTACATGAGTCTCTTGGGAATTGTACACAACATAAGTTTGTAATTAAGTCTATGTCTATGCACCAGTTTCTCTATTCTCCCCTGGTGTCTGTATATAGCCCCATGTTTAAGAATCACTCTATTCTGTGAGAAATAAAATTTTGAGAATGACTATACTAAGCCATGGATTGAGATCTCCTTGGTGAACTGATTTCAGACATCAAGAATTCCCCCAAGCTGAGGATACCATATGTCCTTTCCCAAATCATAGATAGTAGGCATATTTGCATGTTCCATTCTGTAGTTATTTATGCATGGGAGGTGAATGAGATGATGTATATGAAATGCATTGTGAGGCTTAAAAGAATAGGGCAACGGGAGAGGGATCTGTGATTTTCTTGATAAAGGAAACCTGAAACAAGGATACTCTCTCTGCAGTGCAGACTCGCATGTTCTGTGTAACCTGAAGTCTCAAAGAGTTGCTAAGGACACTGAGAGTTTAAGGGGACTTGCCCAGGTTCACACAGCCAAGATGTGTTGTAACAGTTAAAATAACATAAGTTGAAGACAAAGTTCTGAGTATAATTAATTTATTAGCAAAGCATGAATTTACCAAATAAATAGAATCTCAGTTTCCCCAGTAAGCTAAGACCCCAAATGAGGGGGCCAGTTTTCCTTTATAAGTTTTGAGGAGTACAGAACAAAGGACAGAACAGGGTAGACAGATGTTAGAGGGTTGAGGACAACATGACTGGTTCCATCATGGAAGCATGGGGAGCAATATGATTGGTCAGAAGTTGGGAATCAGGGGGCTAGCAACAACCCCCTACTTCACTCCTATGACTTAAGAAATGTTCATCATTTGAGTCTACCTCTAATGTCAAAGACTAGCCCTAGACTTTTGGACAGCAAGCCATACCTCCTTGAAGGATAGCTTTGTGGTATGAAAATACTATGCCAGGCTCCGTAGTGTCCACCCACATCCCCTAAGGATGGCAGAATTCCTTGAGGCAAGAAAAGAACAGTGATTGATAAAAGAACTAAATTTAACTCATTGCAGGCCTGCTGAATTTCTGAACTAAATTCAGAGACAAAGAACCATAACCTAAGCAGTAACAGGACAAAATCAATTAATTGTAAATAGGATCAATTAGAAATTTATACAGAATCAATCTTTTTCAGAGGCAGAACTCAAACCTTGGACTTCCTGGCTTTAATGCCATCTCTCCACCCACTAGACTACAGCCTATAAAAAAATGCTACATAAAGGCCTTATTCCGACATTAATGTTCTATTCTTTTTCAGGCCAAGGTTCATAGCTGGCTTAATCCTCATACCAGCACTTGGAGTGGTTGGCACTTACTAAATAGCTGTCAATTGGTTTGAAGTCAGAAGTAATGTTCTCTTAGGTCATCAGCTGTAGAATTCTATTTTTTGGCTAGGTCCCCCTTGTCATCCCCAGTCCCTTTAGAAAGACTACAAGGTACCTGGGAATAAACCATTTTGAGACAGAACGAGATCTTGAGAAAAATGGTTATTAATCCACTGAAAAAAGTTGGGAGGATCTAGTCTATTGTGCTTTCTGAATCATAATTTTACTTTACTGACAAGGAAAAGTACATTTTTACTCCTGTCATTAGCATCCCAGAGGCAAATAGCTGTAGAGGTTCAAACCGGTCTTCTTCTCCTGCCGTCTTGATATAATTACTTGCCACATCTCCATGTTTCTGCCCAAGTCTGAACCATTGGCAGCAAGAGTTGAGGCAGAAAAGTCACAGTCCCGTTTTCAAGTCCCAGGTAGAGTTTACAGGAAGAATAATTAGAGAAGTCATCCTTTGCCATAGACAGGTCAAATTTCTTGCACAAAATCAGGGTAATGAAAATGGACCATGAGCTGTCCTTCAGTATACTCACTTCTTTTTTTGACTGTGGCACTGGAGAACTGTGGATGGAAGGCACCAAGTGACAAATTTATAAGTGATCAATTAATTTCGCTAATTCCAAGAGTGGCAATCCAGAAGATGCCCCTCTGATGAAGGAGCTGTGGTCATGTTGCTTCTAGTGCAAGTCAATGACTCACAGATTAATCTCTACTTTATATAGGGAGGAGCTCAGTGTATCCATGCTATAGAGCTGAATGGTGATCAGTTCTTAAGTCTAGTGTTTCTCTCAGAGAGCCACAGACTACGTACACAAATTTGCAAGCCTAGAAGAATGAGGTTTGGCCACCTAACTTCCTCCCTAGGTGAATTAATCCTGGACCCTGAGAAGAGAATGGCTATCTTTAACCAAACTTTCCAGACTATCCATCTATACTCCAAGTCATCTCTTTGTGTTCTTGAACATTTCCTTGGGGAACATACTTTTTCTTTCGTGAGAGGGGGATAGTGCAGTCATTCAAAATACTCATTCCCTCCCCACACTCTGATAAGTAGGGGGAGAAAGGATCATAGGATCATAGGTTTAGACCTGGAAGGGACTTCCAAGTCTGTCTAGTCCAAACCTTTCATTTTACGGATGAAGTACCTCGATGAATATCTGAAAAAAGCTAGGGCTTTTTTCTCTTGGTTTCCAATCTCTTTCTAGCCCACGGATTGGAAAAATGACAGGGTGCTTCATGTGAGTATCAGCGGTATTCCTAAGGAAAAATGGAGACGTGTAAAGCTTTATTAATTATTAATATGCTTGGTCATCAATGACAGTAAGAAAGGCACCTGGCAAAAATAGGTAAAGGACTGGCTTTGAAGTTATAAAGATATAAGTTCACATCTGTCCTCTGATACATATCAGATGTCTAACCAGGAGCAATCACTTAACTTCTTGGTACCCCAAAACAGATTTCTAAGACTTTAAATTGCAGGTGAAATGTTGACTCTGCAGATGAATTTTCCACACCAAGAGTTTCCATACCTACATAAAATTACAGGTCTGAAAGGAGGAAAGAAAGAAAAGATAATAAGAAAATACTCCCAAATAAAAACATTGTATTATTAATAACATTATTTGATACTAACAAGAACAAAATTGCATTTCCATACTTTTCAAATGTGATCACATTTGTTCCACTGGCAATCCTGGGAGATAGTCTGGGTTGACTTATTTACCTGTTTTTACTGATGATGCAGCTTAGACCCAGTGAGAGAAGATGATTTGCCCAGGGGTTATATAGCATATTAAGAACATTGCTGAAACTAGAACCTCAGGGTCCAGATTTTTCTTCAATCTTCTTTTCATTATATACATCTTTCTTCTCCTTGAACCACATCTTGAGCTAGCTGTAAGTTTTAAACTTCTTTCCATTAAATTATTTTGAAAACAGAAGCAGGACAGAATGGGCACTACAGTTGTACTTTTTTTCCTATCATGATGGAATCAGCCTCTGTTCTTCAAGTGATCCAACAACTAAGATAGGGGGATTTAGATGAAGGAAGGACCTTACATATCATCCAATCTGGGTCCTCATTTTTTTCAGATTAGAAAACTGAGGACTAATAATTCACCCAGGGTCACACAGGAAGTGACAGAGCTGTATTCCCAGTCCATGCTCCATACCTGACTCTGACCCTCTCATCAGGTCATAGAATCATAATTAGAGATGGCCTCAGAGGTCACCTCGTAAAACTTTTTTTTTTTCTTTACATTTTGAAGTCCAGGCAAAGTAAACAGGGAATCCCTGATTCAAATAACTTTTCACCTTTTATCGAACTCCATTCTAGTGCCTTGGAGCCTATCCATAGCAATCCAGACCTCTTATCTGAAGTCATGTGTCCCAAACACTTGGTGTGAGTTCTTGCCTTTGTTTTCCCTACTCTGATTCCTGGACCATGGTCCTAACCAGCCCTCCCTCCCCCCTGCCCAGTTATCATTAGCTGGACTCTCTGAATTTGATCTCTGGCCTCATCTATTTCTCATACCTACCCAAACTTCCACTCTTGGCTAGATTTGACCTGGAACTATTTCAATCAGTCTTACTAACATGCTATATGGCCATGGGAAGGTATAAGCAGAGTCTGCATTTTAATATCCATCATTGTCTCCATCAGTCACTCCACTGAGTGGAGACCACACATGAGATCAGACCACACCCAAAGTATTATCTTCAATTTGAGGTGTCATAATTTGTGGAAGACTTTGACAAGCTGAAGTGCATTCAGAAGAAGATGCCCTTGAGATCATGCCTTACGGAGCTTGGTTGAAGGAAAAGGTGAGAGCTCAGGGAAAAAGTACTTGGGGAGACACGATAGCTATTATCAAGAGTTTCTTCCTTTTTCACCATGAGGGAGCCCCTTAGGGGTGAACTTAGAACAATGAGAGGAATTTTCAGAGCAAATTTTGGTTAAAATACAAGGGAAAACTTGCTAACAATGTTGTCAAAAAGCAAACTGGGTGGTCTCAGGAAATAGTGAGCTCTCTGTAACTAGATGTTGTTGAACAAAAACTGGATGACTTGGATTGCATGACTCTTGAGGTCTTTCCAGTTTTGAAATTTGTAGGATAGGAAAATCATGGCATTTAAAGCTAGAAGGGACCCTATTGAATAAATCTATCCCTTAAAAAATTTCTTTTTGGAAAAATTTTATTGATGCATTTTTTAGATCATATTCATTTCCATATGTATATACTCACATGTATATATGTGCTGTATGCATGTATGCACATATATGTATACATGTGTGTGTGCAGTGCACATATACACAGTTCCCAAAAGAAGGGATGTGTCCCCAAGCTAGTGACTGTATAATCAAAACCTGTACCTGGACTTTCTGCATGTAATCACTATGGTACCATAGAAAGGTCTTTTTCCTCTCAAGTCTGGCAAGACCACTAAAAGGAACTCATATCTTCTTGGCTAGATAATATAGAATTCCTGGTACCTAAGAAACCTGAGAGTCAGAAGTCACTGAGCAGGATTCCTGTGACCTTCAGTGGAACTAGCTCAGATGTATCCATCTAGCTGTACTCAACCTGCTATACATCTGTACACCATGTCACTCGGCAGGGACTTTACCCTGCCCCTTGCCTTTGCGGCAAATTGCATGGGAGTTGGAATCTTTTTGAGATTTTTTTTTTTATTCTTTCTTCTGGAGATGGAGGCTTGTCAGAGGCTTTGATTTATAGTACGTAGAGGTGAAGATAAAAGCCTGTGGGAGGTGAGGCTGCCTCAATGCCCCCATGCCCCATACACACACACACCTATACCCTTTCGCCATCTTCCCAGAATGCTGAGAAGTGGCACAATTAGTTCTCAGAGCCAAAAGCATCACTTAAGCCAGTGAGGGGGAAAACTAATCTTTTGTGCTGCCTTCCTTGGCAGATCTGTCTCTAAGACTGATCCTAATGGGGTGGAAATGAGCTCAGCTGCCTAATTCTCTTACAGACAGGGCTCTTTCTGCATGGGGACAGGCATCTGTTCCCTTGGCACTCTGTCACTTGCCCCATGCAGAGCAAAGCCCAGCCACAGAACCACCAACCAATCCTTTGGACTTGAGGTTTTTACTTGATATGCTTTTCTTGCTTCCTACATAAAGCACTGGGGGAGGTACAAGGGAGGTAGAGGGTTTAGACATAGAGGAAGGCATATTTTGGCCCAGTAAAAAGAAAAAGAAACACAGCTTCCTAACACTCAGAGCTGTCCAAAATTGAAATGTGTTGCCTTATTGGATTATATATTAAAGCTGTGGAGGACTTTGGAGGTCATCTAGTCCAACTCCCTCATTTTACAGATCAGGAAACTGAGGCCCAGAAAGGTGAACTAACAATGAAGACTTGTTAGATTTTCTTTTTAGGTACAGGTTGGGCTAAGTGTCCTCTCAGGCCTCTTCTAACTCTAAGAATCTGTGATACAGGGATGGGGGCAAGGCTATGCATAAAGGGCCATAGCTCCAGCCTACATTCACAAGTGGAATGGTTTATGAACACTCAGAATGTGGCCAGAAATCACAAGGTAAGTGCCAATGACTTACAGAAGGTAGGAATAGAATCTTTTTTCCTAGCTAGTTACAGTCAGTGTTTTCCCTACAAGCTGTGTGAATGTGGACAGAGACCCATAGAATGGCAGAGCTCAAAGGGAATTTGGAGACTCAAGCTCAATGAGTCCCCCTCATATAGGAGAAGAGGAAGTGGAGGTTCAGAGAGAAGTAACCTGTCCAAGTCTGCACAGGGAGCGAGCAGCAGTCAGGATTAGCACTCAGGTCTTCTTACTGTTAGTGTTGCATTCTCTTTGCTTCACCACATTGTCTGTCTTTCCAGCTTCCTTGAGGTTAGGATTTACTGCTAAGCTAGAGCCTTTATGAATTTTATAGAGGAAAAATTAGCCTCCCAATATTACAATCACATTATGGTTCATTGAAATATTTCTAAGAGAAAATAGAATATGTGCAGAGGAAAGGGGAGAAATGCTGAGTTTCCAATACTACCACAGTCTTATAAGAAAAGACTAGCTGGATCGGTTATCTAGAGAATGGATTGGGCTAGAGGGAAAGATGGTATAATGATGGAAAAAAACTCTAGACTGGGAGTCAGGAGAAGTGGGTTCTAGTGCCAGCTGCAGGGCTGATTCACTGAGCCACATTGCGTAGAATATAAGCTTTTGGAGGGCAGCCACTGTTTTACTTTTGTCTTTATTTCTCCCATATCTAGCATGGTATCTGGCACATAGTAATAACTGCTTGTTGTTTGCTTGCATCACTTCTCTGCACATCAGTTTCCCTATTTGTAAAATAAGTGGGTTGCGCTGTATCCCCTCCAGTCACAGCTTTGTTTGTGTTCAGTCGTTACAGTCATGTCCAGCTTGTTTCACAGATGAGAAAACTGAGGCAAACAGGATTAAGTGACTTGCCCAGGGTCACACAGCTGGTTAGATGAGTCTTCCTGACTCAGGCCTGGTGCTTTATCCACTGTACTTCCTCATGTCTTGCTATGATTCTATTCTGTGAGAGTGGATTTAATCGCTATGTTTTCTTAGCTGTGTGTATACTGGGAATCTTCTTTTGTACTTCAGTCCTCTTGCTTAAAAAATAGAAGAAGAAAAAAAGTTAGCTAGCCCAAAGAACATTAGAGAGAGCTAACTAGTTTTTTTTGTTTTTTTGTTTGTTTTTTTGTTTGTTAAAGAAAATGGACAATGACATACTTTGCAAAGAGAAAATACAGTAGACTCAAATCTCTTCTTGTTCTAGGAACCTCTCCCAGTGACGTCCAGCTGCTTGGAAAGGGGGGGCGGTGGAAAGGTCACAGACTCCCTGGGCCTCCCTTAGACATGCAATATCTTTTAATTCTTTCCCTTCTACACTCTGCACCATGTGGATTAAGCTGTGACTAAGAGCAATTAGGGAGGTCAGGTATAAAGATATTGGAAAACCTGGCATATGTAGACAGAATTCTGTGTGATTCCTATGCTACTAAGGACTCACCTTTCTGCAGTCATGCCTTGGACCTTCTGATCACCATACATTTGCTCATGCCTCTCCCTCTTTTGGAATCCTGCCCAGGTCTCCATCACTGAAGGTTAAAACCCCAGCCATTTGCAGCCTAGCTCAAATAACACCTTCTCTGGGGAGTTAGATGATCACAACTACAGCTGGACCTGGAGGTAAAAAGACCTAGTTTCAAATCTGGCCTCAGACACAACTAACCTCTGCCTCAGTCTCTTGAATTGTGACATTGGGATTATAATAGCACCTATCTCCCAGGACTGTTGTGAGGATTAAATGAAACAATGTTTGTAAAGTGCTTAGCACAGTACCTGGCAAATAGTAGGTGTTTAATAAATGCTTTTCCTCCTTTTTACTTCCACCTCTTCCTTCTCCATGAAGCCTTCCTTGAGCTAAAGGATTGGAGGAGGGGGAGAGTTGGGTGTGCAGAAAGAGTCATGGCTTCACACTGACCAGAAATGCCTTCTCCCTCCTCAGTGCTCCATAGTACTTCATAGCTCACAAACAGTATCCTTCTCCTTACCCAGGTTTTCAACCAGAAAATCATCCTCAATTCTTCATTCTCCTTTATCTCACACGTTCATTCATTTGCCAAGTGTTGTCCCTTCTCCCTCTGCAACACATCTCCCAGGTAATGGCTCTCTGTCCACTCACCTGGTCGACTTTTTAGCTCAGACTCTCATCACCTCTTGCGTGGAGTCTTTCAAGGGTCTCCTGTGTGGAGTCTCTCTTCACCCCAATCCATCCTCCATGCAGATAGCAAAAAGATATTCTTCAAGTACAACTCTGATCATGCTCCTTCACTGCTCAATAAACCCCAGGGTCTCCTATTATTTACAGGATCTGTTTGGGCCTTTCACAGCCTGGCTCCACGCTACATTTCCAGGCTTATTACACATCCCTTCTCTTGACATACTCTCTGGTCCAGCCAACCTGGCCTTCTTGCTGCTCCTCACAGACAACACTTCCTCTACCATCCTGTGCGTTTATATTACTTGCCCATAATACACTTCCCTTTCATCTCTGACTATTACAGTCCCTAGCTTCCTTCAAAATTCAGCTCAAAGCCACCTCTTCCATGAGGCCTTTTCTGATCCCTGCCCCACACCACCTTCAGCTGTAAGTATATCTCTCTTCCATTTACCTTTTATTCATTTTGCATGTAATTAAATGTTATTTTTAGGTTCAGATCATTTCCCTTATAGAGTAGAAACTTCTTGAAGGAAGGCATTTTTGTCTTTGTATACTCAGTACCCTAATTCTTATTAGGCATAAGTAGTATATTACTATTAACATAAGTAATAAATAGGTACTTAATAAGTACTGATCAATTGATTTAAGACAGAATATGGTATTTGCATGTGTGGCTGATGGTATCCTGTTCTACTCTAAGTATCTTCAAAAAAGGACCACAGTTTACTTAGCTTTGTCAGGAGACAATGCCTTACAAATAGTAGGTGGCTTTTAAATGTTTGTTGATTGAATCACTGAACTTGCTCCTAGTCTAAATGGGATTTATGGCTATAATACAAGAAAGAATGAGATTAATCTAAAAGAGGTCCTGGTAAAGTACTAGGAGAAATCTGAGCCTAGGGAAATCATTTTCAACTTGGAAGAGGAGAGAGAAAGAGGGACAGGGAAGCTTTCATGAAGGAAACTGAGACTTCACCATGGGCAACCGTGTAAACAAAGATTTCTTAAATATTTATTAAGTATGTATTATATGCAAGGACTTGTGAACTTGGGCTGTGCATACAGGGATGCAAAATGGCAGTCTCCCTCTTCAGATGGCCTACAGTCTTTGCATGGCTAACACCTAGCCCAGTGCGTTGTACACTGAGGGGACTAAGGACTTTCGATCTCTGTGATAAAGAGACTCCTTCCACCTAAGCACATGGACAACTTCTCCTCCTAGCAGAGTCTCAGAACATTGTCTGAGGTGCTGAGTGGTGGTTATCCCCAAGGCCTCATAGCTAATTTGTACATGAGATGGAAGTTTAACAGAAGTCTTCATTACTCCAAGACTTCTCTATATGCCACACTTCCTCTCATGCTATTCATAGTAGGTACCTTGTTGAATTGCATTGGATAGAATTAATGGGAATAAGGAAGCTATGACATGACAAGAAAGGCAGCATGATATAGTCTGGACCTGGAGTCAGGAAGATCTGGGTTCAAAGACCTGGATTCAAATCCTGCCTCAAACACTTACTAGCTGGGTGACCCTCGGTAAGTCACTGAAATCCTCTGTGCTAGGATTTTCTCTTACGTAAAATGAGAACGATGGATTTTATGTCAATCAGTTAGTTAACATGCGTTTATTAAGTGCTTCCTATGTGCCAGGCACTGTGCTAATCACAGAGAATACAAATACCAGCCAATCCTCCCCTCAAGGAGCTTACATTCTAAATACATAACAAGAAACTAAAATGCAATTGGAGCGGGGAAGATGAAGGTACTTAGGAGTCCTGGTGTTGGCGGCAAAGCAGAGAAAGTCTGTAGTGAGGCTCGAAGGGGACAGTGACTTGACTGGCCTGGGTGTCCTCCCTAAATAGAGGCTCTAGGAGAAGCCATCCAATAAGAGGGAGGGGCTGCAGGGTGGAGGGTCCTTCTAATGTGTGAATTCCAGGGCTGCAATAAGATGAAGAGGTTTCTGGAGCATGGTAGAAAAAGTCCGGAGTGTAGCAGGGAGAGGAATGAGCAATTTAAAGGCCTCTAAGGGCCTTCCAGTTCTAAATCTGTGATTCTCTGATCTCATGAAACATATACCAGTAAATCTGATAGAAGGTAAATCTGATGATTATGGACAAAGTACTCTAAGAAATATGGGAAGGGAAAGGTCACTTTCAGCTTGGAGAACCCTCAAAAATTTGGGTTCCACAAAGCAATTTGGTTAGCTATCCATTGTGTGATTTGAACTGGGGAATTGTAACAATTTGTGTAGCTCTTAAGCGAAGAAAGCCAAAAAACTTTACTAGTTGGGAAACATATTTCCCCTCTGACACTTTTTATTTTCTAATTCTCAGAACTTGTACTAAGCACTTACTATGTGCCAGTGATTGTGCTTAGCACTGGGGATACAGGTATAAAAGTAAAATATTTCCTGCCTTCCAGGAGTTTCTATTCTGCTGAGGGGCGATGATATGGACATAGTTAAGGAAAAACCAAGTATTTACAAAATAATTGCTAAAGTCATTTCGAGTAGGACTAACCATGAGTAACTGTTCACCCTGATGTTTCTATGCTGAATTCTTCTAACCAATGAGAAAGAATAAAAATGGCAAAAGACATTCTTAAGGAGTACATCAAACTTTGTGATAACTTGTCCATGGTGAGGCATGACTGTCAAAAACAAACAAAACCACATCTTGGGCCCCATTGATGGAGACACATTGCCCAGAGCAAGGGAGGTAGATGCCCTGCTGTCTTTTGTTCTGGCCAGACTAAATCTGCCTCATGTATTGGGTTCAATTCTACCTTTCACATTTTAAGAAGAACAATGGCTAACTGAGGCACATCCAGAGAGCAGTGATCAGAATGAGGAGAGGATGAGAGACCCTGATATGCAAACATCAGTTGAACAAATTGGGGCTATTTAGCCTGGATTGGCTCAGGGAGTAGGAGTGGGGAAAGGCTATGGAGAAAAGGAGGTGTTATAATTACTGTCTTCAAATATTTGTTGTCAAATAGAATTGTATTACTCAAGAGGGATTAGTTTTGACCTGAGTTCCTAAGTCTTTCAAAGTTGTGTTAACAATATCGTTGGTAATGTATACATTGTTCTCCTAGTTCTGTTCATTTCACTGTGCATCAGTTTATACAAGGCTTCCTAGGTTTCTCTCGAACTATCCCCTTCATAAACTTCTTAGAGAACAATAGTATTCCAGTCAATCAATAAATAAACATTTATTAAGCTTCTACTATGTGCCAAGCATTATGCTAAGCACTAGGGAATACAAAAAGAAGGAAAAGACATCCCCTTCCCTCAAGGAGCTTATAACCTTTTTTTTCATTTAATTATTTTTTTCTTAATTACATATATAATTTTTTTTTAAATTTTGAGTTCCGAATTCTCTCCCTCCTTCCATCTCCCCCAGCCATAGAAGGCAAGCAATTAGATATAGATTATACATGTGCAGTTATGCAAAATGTTTCTATATTTGCCATGTTGCAAAAGAAAACACAAACCAAAAAAAACAGGAATTATGAAGAAAGTTAAAAAAAAAGTATGCCTCAATCTGCATTCAGACTCCATCAGTTCCTTCTCTGGAGGTGGATGATGTTTTTCATCATAAGTCCTTCAGAACTGTCTTGGGTCATTGTACTGCTGAGAGTAACTTAGTCATTCACAGTTGATCATCATACAATATTGCTGTTGCTATGTACAGTGTTCTAGTTCTAAGCAGCTTACAATCTGATCCATTACATTCATGAACCATAACTTGGTCAACCATTCCCCAGGTAATGGGCACTCCCTCCATTTTCAATTCTTTGGATGGGAGATATTTGAGAAATAACATGTAGGGGAGTTTCACTGGGATATAGAGCATGTGTAGGGAAGTAATGTACAAGAATACTGGAAAGGGAGGAAGGGGCCACGTTGTAAAGAACTTTAAATGCCAAAAAAAGGGTTTATACTTTACTCTGAAGGTAATAGGGAGCTGCTAGGTATTAATGAGTGAGGGGGGCAGGGTGACATGGTCAGACCTTCACTTTAGGAAAGTCTCTTTTGCAGCTGTGTAGAGGATGTATTGGAGTGGGGAGAGATAAAACAGGGATACTACTAATTAAAAGTCTTTCACATTCCAGGTGAGGGATAACGAGGGCCTGAACTGGAGAGGTAACTGTGTGGGAAAAGGGAAGGGAACATATTCCAAAGAGGTTGTGACAATAGAAATGGCAAGACTTGCCACGTGAACAGCTAGCTATGTGGGGGACTCATCTGAATACAGAGGGAAGGAAAAACTCCTTGACAATTAGAGCTGTCCGAAAGGGGAGAGGGCTGCTCAAAAGACCTTTAAGGGGAGCCTGTGAGACCATTTTGTAGGGATGCAGGGGTACTGTGGAGAGGGATTCCTATTCAGGCTCAAGTTGGACTCGCCGTTCTCAGAGGGTCTTCCCAGGTCTTGCATGCTGTGACTTGAGACCATAGGAATGGGCTGTCTTGCTTGTGCTCTTCCCAAATCTCTTTTCTGAACAAAGCCCAGCATCTCTTCCCTGAGGCTCATAGGCCTGAAAATTGGGAGTCCTGGCATCTGGATTCCAGGTCTCTCCAGGCTTCAGGGAATTTGTCCAAAGACATGCCCTCCCTCTTTTGTCCACATTCTGGCAGGCAGACAGTAGAGGAAAATGGTTAAGTGATACTGCCCCAGCTTCAGGGGAAGTGAACTCGCTTGGGACCCACTGAAATGAATATATTTGATTGCCTAATCCCAGAGAAGGTCCGCTGAGTTTGTATAATGGGCAGAAGCAAATTCCTCTGCTAAATCTGCTGAAATCAAATCAACTCTGTGGCTCGACTGGAAGTGTTTTTTTTTTCTTTTTTTCCATCAATTGTTCAGCCTTCTAGTTGGCATGGAGCCTGATTTGCTTGGCTCAAGTCATGCGCAATCCCTGCCTCCTGCAACGCCGACTGTTACATGCTGAACAAACCCAGAGCGTGCCCTGCTCAGGAAAACCTTCAATAATGTATCTAGTGCCACGTGATCAAGGAAAGATTACAGGTATTAGAGGCAATTTAGAATCATTTAGATTTGAGCCATTTGCTGAACAGTCAATTAATCCAGTTGCATTAAAAATAAAAAGCTATTGCAGTTTCCATAACTATTCCCAGGTTGAAAGGAAGGTGAAGAGACTACAGTTCAGGGAACAGAGGAAGGCAAACGTTAAAGGAATTTGCTTCATGACAACAACTTCCCTGTGACAGGAGATGCTCAACGTTCTCCTCTGGAGAATTAGAGATTTGCTATTAAATGATTCTTTGTGTTGGAAAAATTTTCACAATCTACTGGGCCTCTCTATTGCCTGGAGTAACATTTAACCCAGGGGTGGGGAACCTGCAGCCTCGAGGCCACATGTGGCCCTCTAGATCCTTAAGCGCAGCCCTTTGACTGAATTTGGATTCAGGGTCGCAATTGAGGACCTAGAGGGCCACATATGACCTTGAGGCCGCAGGTTCCCCAGCCCTGAAATTTTAACCTCTTACTTGACATTCAGAGACTTCCACAGGCTGGCATCCAGTCTGCCTTTCATGCCCTGTCTTGAACTCTTCTCCTCCATATACCTTGTGTTCCAGGGGAATGACTCCTTCCCTTCGGAACATATACTGTACTTTTTCCCTTCTCAAACCAAGCAGAATTGAATACTGGCTGTTCCAGCATATGCCTCATGTTTCTGTGAAAGGGAGAGTCATGTCCATGGTTTGGTAAAAAGCCCCTTGAAATGTCAGTATACCCAGGTCACCCAGTAGCTATCAGTCTGGACAATAAGACACCTCAAAAATCTGACAGAGTTGGGAATTACAGAGAAAATAAAATAATAATAGCTTATATCTATATACATGATAGTGCTGGAGGGCCACAAAGCCTTTTATGTACATTCAGTCTTATGATTCATTTCCATGTTATTTAGCATCCACTGTGTGAAGGGCTCAGTACTAAATGCTGGGTAAGTTACACAGTTAGGCAGTCTAGCTCATGGAGCTTGCACTCTACGAAGGGGTGTGTGCAAAGAATAATAAAAAAGAGTATATAATAAGAGCATGGGGGGTGGCAGTTAGGTGGTCCAGTAGATAATGTGTTAGGTCTAGAGTCAGGAAGATCTATCCTAATGGGGTCACGAAAAATTGGACATGACTGAAAATGACTGAACAACAACTACAACAATAAGAACATGAGAGGTATATATGCATTACCTCCATGTCACAGAAAAAAAAGAAACTGAGGCATCCAGAGGCCAAGTGACTTGTCAGTGTCCCTGTGACTAATACAAAACAGAAGCAGAATTAGAATCCAGTATTCTTGCTTCCTTTATGGTTTCCTTTTCTTTATGCCACACTAAATTTCAAGGTGAGAGTTGGGGAGATTCCATAACTCAAAAATTTATATTCAAACGCTGCTTATTTGAGTCTTTAAAACAAACAAAAAAAAGGCTGTAGCATTACTTTGGAGATCTTTACTGCATTTATTCCAATGATAGAGAACAAAGGCAGGGAATCTCTAAGGCAATGGAATTACTTATGAGGTATGGGATAAGCTAACTGAATGTTATCTTTAAATGTAGAGTACATATCTGGACTTTTAGCTTACTAGCTCTGCGACCCTGTGCAAGTCATTAAATATCTGCCTCAGTTTTCCCAGTTGTAATTGGGAATCATAATAACTTGAGAAGGTGATTGTAAGGATCAAATGAGATAATATTTGTAAAATGTTTAGCACAATGCCTGGCACATAAGGTTGTTGTTATTCAGTTGTGTCTGACTCTACATGACCCCATTTGGGGTTTTCTTGGCAAAGATACTGGAGTAGTTTGCCATTTCCTTTCCCAGCTCATTTTACAGATGAGGAAACTGAAGCAAACGGGGTGAAGTGACATGTCCGGGGTCACACAGCTAGGAAGTGTCTGAGGCCAGATTTGAACTCACAAAGATGAGTCTTTCTCACTCCAGACCTGGCACTCTATCCATTGTACCACCTAGCTGCCTCCTGGCACATAGTAAGCATTTAATAAATTTTTGTTCCCTTTCCCTTCCTCATGTCACCCATGTATTACTATGAGGCCAATTAGGTTTTTTCTTGGGTTTAGGTTTTTTTTTTTTCAAGAGATAAGTTCTTATAAGAATGGTATCAAGAGAGGTAAAACTTGGAATAAGTGTGTGCTGATGTTGCACGCACCCAAGGGATCCCAAGGATCTGTGTAGCTAAAGCTGAAAGTAAGAAGATTGAAGGAGTAGAACCATTGCTCAGATTGGATTGGGAAATGATAGAAGCCTCTCAAGTAAAGGCAGAACTGGGCAATTGTTACTGTGTTTCTGTTTTCTCTGCCAAGAAGATCTTCAGACTGGGAAGGATAAAATAAAAATGGATAAAAGGAAATTGAAACCCTTACCATTAATTAAGGGAATGACAAGAGACCAATACCGTCTAACCTACTCCTTTGTAAGTGTGGCTGCTCTCAATGAGTTCAAGTTACAAGCCTGGATAAACTGTGGCCAAGGGCAGAAAGAATGGGCAGATAGAATTCCACAATTGCAGTCAATGGTCTTTGAACAATGATTGAGACCAGGACTGATGAAGAGACAATTTTTGTATGGTTTTCTGAAGAAGTGGGAAATGGTAGCATTTTCTACCTGTGGGCTAATGAACTTGGCTTCAACTCTTGGAAAAATTATTGAATATATTATGAAAACAGGGGGTTGTGAGCATTTAAAAAGTGCAACAGTAATCAACAAGAACTGATTAGTAAGAATCAGTATGGTTTCATTATTAACAAGTAATTCCAGGCTAACATTATTTCCTTTTTTGACAGGCTTACAAGACTAGTAGATCAGATTTCTTTTAGCTGAAATGGAATGCCTACTATATTCTCTGTCCAAAGTTTCAACTACTTAATATAGTTTAAGAAAAACGTTTGAATGAGTCTTCATGCTATCCTCATGGACAGAATGGAGAGATGTGGGCCTGGCTGAATAACTGAACACAAAGGGCAATCACTAATGACTGTCAAATTAGAGGGTGATCTCTAGTGGTACACCTATGCATATGGCTTTGGGCCTATACTGTTTAACATTTTTATCCATGAATTGTATGAAAGTATATATGAAATGTATATCAAATTTTCAGATAATAATTAATGATATTTATGTGACACTTTAAGATTTGTGGAGCATAATTATATATATATATATATACACACACACATATTATCACATATAAACCTCTGTAATGTAGGTGCTATGGTTATTATTAACTCCATTTTATAGGAGAGAAAATTGAGGCTCAGAGATATTCAATAATTAGTCAGAATTATTAAGTACTAAGTGCAGAATTGGAACCTATCTTCTGAGTCTAAATCTAACTTTCTCCAGTCTCCTACACTGACTCTCTGATAAGAAGCATCAGGTTTACAGTTTAGAAGGGGCTAGATTCACTGAAGAGATGATACAAAGCTGGAGGGGAATAGTGAACATAGTAGAGACAGGACTCCAAAAATCTAAACTTAAAGACTCAAACAACTGGTCAAATATAATAAAAGTTCACTGGGGATAAATATAAAGTCCTACCTATACCAGAGGGCAGCTGGGTGGTGCAGTGGATAGGGCGCTGGTCCTGGAGTCAAGAAGTCTCATCTTTGTGAGTTCAAATCTGGCCTCAGACATTTACTAGCTATGTGATCCTGGACAAGTCACTTAACCCTGTGTGCCCCAGTTTCCTTAGCTGTAAAATGAGCTGGAGAAAGGAAATGGCAAACCATTCCAGTATCTTTGCCAAGAAAACCTCAAATGGAGTCATGAAGAGCCAGACATGACTGAAAAATGACTGAGCAACAACAACAAAGCCTACAGGCAGTGTTCAAGAAGTAAACTGCACAAATATAGAAAGAGGAAGTGTGGCTAACCAGTGGCTCATCTGAAAAACAAAATCTGAGTTTTAGTGGACTGCAAGCCCCACATGAATTCTTCCTTCAGGTTCCAGCTAAAATCCCACCTTCCTCAGGAAGCCTTTACTGATCCCCCCTAATGCTAATGCTTTCCCTCTGTTGATTATCTCCAAATTATCCCAATTATTTCTTACTCATACATTATTGTTTCCACATTGTCTCTCCCATTAGCCTGTGAGCTCCTTAAGATCAGGAACTGTCTTTTGCCTTTCTTTTCATCCCCAGTGTTGGCATAGTAACTCACACATAGTAAATGCTTAATAAGTGTTTTTGAAATATGTCCACTGAGTGATGGCTGATGTGGCTTCTACGCACACACACACACACACACACACACACACACACACACTTAGTTGATGCATTCAGAGAAGACTAGTGTCTAGGACATAACAGTAATAGTTGTACTGTATTCTGTCCTGCTCAGACCACATTTATAATAAATAGCTAGTAATAGCTAATATTTATATAGTTTATTAAGAACTGCAAGGTGCTTTACTTATGTTATCTTATTCAATTCTTATAACAACTCTAGGTGCTAGGGTCTATTATTGTCCCCATTTTATAGATGAAAAAACTGAGGCTAAGAGAGGTTAAGTGACTTGCCCACAGTTATATTGCTAGTAAGTGCTTGAAACAAGACTCACAACATAGTACAATAAAAAAGATGATTGCACATGAAACTTCAAATCTACTCTACACAATTTGCTATTTCTTTGAAAATATAAAAGAAAATTATGTAAATTTCTCCCCCCCCTTTTTTTCTTCCCTCCTTCCTTCCCCTGCACCTTAGAAATGGCTAACATTAGAAACAAATAGATGTATGTGTCTGTGTGTGTAATTGTTCTATACATACTTCTATTTATCACTTCTTTCTCTGGATACATATAGCATCTTTCTTCATATTTCCTTTATAGTTAATTTGGGTATTTATAATAGTCAAAATAACTTTATTCACTCAAAGTTGTTCTTAAAACAATGTTGCTGTTAGGGTATATAGTGTTCTCTTGGTTTTGCTCATTTTACTCTTCATTATTTCATGCAAGTCTTTTCATGTTTTTCTGAAATCATGGAGCTCATAATTTCTTCTAGCACATTAATACTTCATCACAATCATATTTTATTCTATAAATTAAACATTTTTAAAAACAACAAAAAATAAACATTATCAGGACTTCACTAAAAAGTCTTTTTGGATCTTAAAAAATAAAAATAAACTGCATCTATGATGAAAATAAGATAATAACAAACTTTTTATAAATTAAACTGACATTTAGTAAATATCTTTATAAATGGTAAAATAAAAATAATGAAAAAAGAAGCAAGATTCACATTCAGGTCTTCCTGACTTAGAGTCTAACCTTCTATCCGTCATAGCATTTCCCTGCCTCATTGTATTCAATTTCAGGCCCCATGTTTTAGAACTAACACTGACAAGTTGGAGCATGTCAAGAAGAGAGTGATCAAAATGATGAGATAGCCATATCGGGATTAGGTAAAAGATTTGGGGCTGTCTAGTCTGGGAAAAGTAAGATTTTTAAAAAGTAAGGGCTATTATAGTATTCTTTAAGTATCTGAAAGGCTGTCATGTGAAAGATAGATTAGATTTATTCTTTTAGCCCCCAAGGGAGAGACCTAGGAGGAACACATAGAAGTTACAAAGAAAGACATTTACCTTTCATGTAAGGAAAAAAACTTCCTAACAATTAGAACTAAGAATGGACCGGGTGACCTCAAATACAGTAGATAAGACATCAGTGGAGATTCTAAAGTGGAGACTAGATGACTATTCAGTGAAAATGGTACAGAGGAAAGTTTGCTCGGGCTTGGGTGAGATTAGATGACCTTTCTGTCCCCTTTCAATCCAAAGGTTCTGTGATTTTTCTGATATGATTTTCTTATTATTGATTGTCATCTCTTGTCTTGGGGGCAAAATAATACCTCAAACTCAACATGAGCAAAGTTTAGCTGATTGTCTTTCCCTCAAAACCCCTCCCTCCTTCTGTTTCTCTGCTTCTCTTGTTGTCCCAGTGATATACCTGATCTCCCTTGTTTGACTGCATAGAATTATCTTTGACCCTTTCTTTTTTGCACATCCAGTCAATTGCCTATTGATTTCAGGATATTGTAACAGTCCAAGTGAAAGATGATGAGGGGCTGAATTAAGAGAAGTAGGGCACAGATGAGAGATGTTGTGAATGTAGAAATGACAAGATTTGGTAATGGATTGTGTATGTGGGTTGAGTGAGAGTGTGGAGTTGAAGATGAAATTGATTTGCAAGCCTGGATGACTAAGAGGATGATGGTTTCCTTAACAATAATAAGAAGGTGACAAGGGGAGGGACTGGGGGAAGATAATGAGTTCTTTTTCAGAATATTGAGTTTGCGATATGTATGGGACATTCAATTTCAGGATGTTCAAGAAGCAGTTGGAGATATATGAAATATATAGTTCAACAGAGAGACTAGGGTTGGATATATAGATCTGGGTAACATCTGCATAGAAAAGATAATAGGAACTGCTGAAATTACCAAGTCAGATATTAGAGAGCAGAAAAGGATACTGGGACTTCTTCTTGAGTTATACTCACAATTAATGGATAAGAGAGAAATAGAGATAGAGATAGAGAGAGAGACTGAAAGTGAGAGGTCAGACAGGAGAAAAATGAGAATAGGAGAAAGTAGTGTCACAAAAACCTAGGGAGATGAAAGTATCTAAAAGGAGAAAGTGATTAATAGTGTCAAAAGTTGTAGAGAAGTCTGGGAGGATCACGATTAAGAAAAAAGAAGTCATTAGATTTGGCAATTAAGAGATCATTAGCAACTTTTTTTAAAATTTAATTTCATATTTTTGTTACTTTTCAAATTCCAAACTGTCTCCCTTCCTCCCTCCACACCCCACACGAGAGACTAAAGCCATCATTTGGCAGAGATATGTGTGTGTGTGTAAAACCATTCTATTTATTAGTTCTTCAGTTGATCAGTTCTTTCTCTGAGGTGGATAGCATCTCCCCTCATAGGTTCTTTATCATTGATATGAATATTTATAATACTCAGAATAACTTAGTTGTTCATAATTATTCTTTGAGCAATATTACTGTTACTATATCAAGTGTTCTCTTGGTTCTGATCATTTCACTTTCATTATTTTATGCAAATCTTTCCATGTTTTTCTGAAAGCAACCAGCTCACCATTTCTTTTAGCATAGTTGTATTCCATCATAGTCATATACCACAATTTGTTTAGCCATTTCCCAATTGATGGGCATTCCCTCATTTTCAAGTTCTTTGATACCACAAAGAGAGCTGCTATAAATATTTTAGAACATATAGATTCTTTTCCTTTTTCCCTGATCACCTTGGGAAACAGGCCTACTAGTGGTATTGCTAGGTCAAAGGATATACATGGTTTTATAACTCTTTGGGAATAGTTCCAGCTTTGCTCCCTAAAATGGTTGCATCAGTTCACAGTTCCACCAACAGTGTATTAGTATCCCAATTTTTCCACATTCCCTCCAACATTTGTGATTCCCCACTTCTAGCATTTTAGCCAATCTAATAAATATGAGATATCTCAAAGTTGTGTTAATTTCCATTTTTTTCTAATCAATAATTTAGAACATTTTATATAACTATATATATATTTGATTTCTTCATCTGAAAACTGCCTGTTTATATCCTTTGACCAATTATCAATTGGGGACATTAATAATTTTAGAGAGAAGCATTTCAGTTGAATGAAGATGTCAGTTTAGAATAAAGTAAGGTAAATGAGGGTACCAATTGTAGACTGCTTTCTTAAGGATTTTAGTCATGAAGGGGAGAGTGAAGATGCAAGATGATAGCTAGCAGAGACAGTTAGATCAAATGAGGTTTTCTTCTTTTTTAGGATAGGGAGACATGAACATGTTTGAGGGTAGCAGAGAAGGACATAGTAGTTAGAGAAAAATGAAGTGAAGTGTTCCTGTAAGGGTGGGAGAAGTAGATATCCAAGGAGTCCTGAGGAGAAACAAGAAGGTGTGGAACATCAACAGTGAAGAGTAGGATAGTGAGTTTGCCTTACTGAAGTTAGGGCACAGTTGATATCATATAACATAGATTTGTAATGGGCCCAGGTGGCATGATCCTGTGATTCCTTCCGATTCCTTCCAGCTCTATTTAACAGCACAAGAATAGAAGCAAAGGAGAATAATGGGAGCAATCCAGAATTGGTGCTTTGCAAGGCATATCCTGTGACAGGATATGAGAAAAGGTAATGAAGGCTGAAGGGTGGCGTAGAATTGAGTTGGTTCACCAAGGAGTTGAGATATGTTTTTTGTTTGTTTGTTTGTTTGTTTGTGAGGCAGTTGGGGTTAAGTGACTTGCCCAGAGTCACACAGCTAGTAAGCATCAAGTGTCTGAGGCTGGATTTGAACTCAGGCCCTCCTGACTCTAGGGCCATTGATCTATCCACTGTGCCACCTAGCTGCCACTCAGAGTTGAGATATGGAAGGGAAGAGAGTGTAGATAGTGCAAGGGTGATGATGTAGAAAGGAACCGAGGGACAGAAGAAAAAGGGCTCACAATGAAGATAAAGAACAAGGTTGAGGTTGAGAACAATGCACAGGGTAAGATGGAATGGTAAGATTATTATCAGATGTAGGAATTTCAGAGTTTATGAACATGGAAGTAGAACTCCTGTGGTTGATGGCAAGGTCAAGGGTGTGACCATATCTATGTGTAACAGTGAATTGGAGACATAGTTCATGACACAAAGCATTTTAGTTATACCTCTTTTACTTGCTTCCCATATATCATTTGTGCATTTCTGTGATCCACCAACTTGAATGGAATTTCCATGAGGGCAGGGGCCACATCTGTTAACTTTCTGTCTTTTCTAAGACCTAGCATGGTGCTTTATACATAGAATAATGTTCTCAGTTTAATCATATAACAAATGTGTGTGCAATTGAATACTATTGTGGTAGAGTTTTGTTATTTTAAGTTCCTGGAAACATGCATAATAGATTTTACCAATTCAAAATAAGATGTCAAAAGCATAGCAATTTAATACCATTAGGAGCAGCCAGTTCTGATTGGATATTTTCTAATGGATTTATGTAGTGGCACAAGCACCAATGTCCCCTAACTGGCTATTGTAACTGGCGCTTTCGCAAATAGATTTAGACTTCATTGTTTTGGGGAAATGGGGAAAAATTAAGTGGCTGAAACTCATCAGACCATGGTATCACAGATCTAGAACTCAAAGGTACCTTGGGGATTATCTAATTCAACCCTCTTATTTTATAGTTGAAGAAACTGAGGCCAAATGAGATTAAGTGACTTGTCCAAGGTCACACAAGCATTTTTAAAGGCAAAATCATTCAATTCAGCCCCCATATTCACTGGTAAAGAAACCAAGACTTGGAGAGATTAACTTATAGAAAATCTTTCAGGAGTATTTGGAGTCAGGTCCTCTGACTCCAGATTCAGTGTTCTTTCTATCTGACTTCTCCACTCCCATCCCTATCAGAAGTAAGCCAGAACCCTGCTCGATTTTGAACCCGAGGATAATTACCTATTTTTTTAGTAGTTGTTGGTCAGCAAAATGGACTTGATTGAACATGGAGTCATCAATTGCAAGACTTTACAGAAGATAGTGCCCCCTTGAACCTTATCCTTGACAATGTCAGTGCTACCTAAGTTCCACTGTGTCCCAATATCTTGCCTACCACTTGTCTTCTGGCTCTCCTAGTATTTCCGTGTGATCTGCTCTTTCACTCCAAGGACTACTAGACCTTTTTACCTGCTTTTTACTTGAATTCTCTTATCTGGTCTTTCTTCCCTAAGCTCCTTCAGTACAAAGGCTGACTTGGTTTTTGATTTGTATCCCTAGCACTTAGCACAGGGCTTGGTACATACTAAGTGCATACCAAGTATTTTTCTATATCATTCCCTTACTAGAGAGTGGAAGCATGGTACTGTAGGTGATTATGTTCATTTGGAGTCAGAGGATCAGTGTTTGAACCCTGATTCAGCTAACTACTGAATATGTGAACTTCAGGATGCTTTGGCCAACTTTTTCTGAATCTCATTTTTCTTATTTGTAAAATGAAAGGTGGGTTCAGATGACCCTTTCCAGTTCTAAATCTTTCACCTTAGGTTCTTGAGGTACTTCCTATATCTTAATCTATGATCCTACCCTTCACTTTTTCCTCTCCTTTATAATATAATAGTAATGATAACAATTACAATAATAGAACACACACTGAAGGATTAGACGTGTTGGAAGAATACATCTTACGGCTGACCTTCATAAATATCCACATTTCAAGTTTCTAGCTGAATTCTTGCCCAGAATCTCTGCTCATTGACACGTCTCATCCTTCTTAAGACAAATAAAGTTTGCAAGTGGGTGAGGCCAAAACAAGTTCCTAGTCACATTAAATCACCAAGTAACCAACTTGTCCTGAAACAAATCCTTGCTTACCCTGGTTCTGCAAGGGTTTCTGACACACAATGTGAAGACTGCCGCATGATGTGAGACAGGATGACATGCACAGTTTGCTCTCAGAAGCACAATAATGCTACTCTGGTGTTAGTCTATTTCAGAAATGATAAGAATACATTTTTTTCTTTTTTGTTGCTGACTCCCAAACCAATCAACTTTTCCTTCTGTTTCAGCATACTGTATGGCTTAGAAAGAGACAGTTTCTTCAGATTCTCTAGAATGTAATTCATTCTGGGCACCAGAAGGGCATGAAAGCAATTTTCTATCACCATCAATTTCTTTTTCTTTTGCCTGGGTAAATATTTCATCATTGAGCTCTAGGATACTTGCCTATCCATCCCAACTATGCAAATCTGGAAACATTTAACCTATTTTCCCATTGCTAAGTCTGAGAATCCCAGCTTGTGATTCAGTGGGTAGAGTACTGGGCTGCAATCAGGAAGACCTGAGTTAAAATCTGTGTGATTTTGGGCAAGTCATTTAACCTTTCTTTGCCTCCTCTGTAAAATGGGGATAATAATAGCACCTACCTCCCAAGGTAGGATCAAATGAGGTAATTGTAAAGCACTTAACATAATGCCTGGCATGTGGTAGTATATAAATGCTAGCTATTAACTATTATCCCACTGCCCTTGGGTGGCATCTTCCTTGCTTTCTGTATGCCTCAGGAAGACCCTTCCTTCAATTTCCTTCTCTTTTGACAAAAGGGGTTGCCTTGAGAGGCAGTATGTTACAGTGGAAAGAACACTGGACAGGATGTCTTATGTACTTGCAGACTCATAGGATGTTAGAGCCAGGAGATCAGATGGTCCACCCCTCTCAGTATTTTACAAATGTGACTGAGAGGGAGAGAGGGAGGTGTCTTGCCTGAGGTCATATAACTGGGTCAGATTCAAAGCTGGAAGTCAAATCTCTTGATTTTAAATTCAGAGATTTCCCTACTGTGCTTGAATCAGGGTGCCTGGATTGGAGCCTTGGCTGTGCAACTTACTAATTGTGTGACCTTGGACAAATCACTTAATTTTTCTGAATCAATATCCTTAAGTCTCAGATGAGATGAATATCCCATGCCCTGCCTGTCTTGCAGGGTTGTTGTAAGAATCAATGAGATAATGGATATAAAGCAATCTACGAAAATGAGCTATTATGATCTGACATCTGTATATCGTCTTTTCTCTGCCTATATTTAAGTCTTTTTTTTCCTGAAGATCAAATGTTTCCCTGTTTTAAAGATATAGTTCAACTCCCCAAGGTGTGCTTCTTCATTCTCTTCGTTATGTCACAAGTATTCTTTCCTGAGAATCCAGAACCATCTGATATCTGAGTCTATCTCTGACATTGATTGTATCTCTACCCCTCCTCCCTTCTCTGCTAGTGAAGCAGCCTCTGGAAAATGGGCTAAAAGGGTAGAAAAATTATATGGATGAAAACTGATTATTACGGATACTCTGGGACAGCAAGGAGAATCAATGATGACAACATTGTGTTTGAGGGTGGAAAAGATGAGGGAGGTGTCAGTCATATTCTTATGGGAGTTCTTTGGGGGGTATGGGTTGAACTAAACAGTCTCCAGAGTCCAACCCAACTGTTGAATTTTATGATTCTGTTGAACTAAATGACATCTGAGGTCAATTTCAGCTCTAAAAATCCCACACAAAGACCACATCAGTTATAGATGTTAATGCTGGTGCCCCTGTGAAGAGATGTCATTGATTCTCTGAAGGTTGGCTGTAGAAAGTCACATAACCACCCCATTGACTACCTGAGGAGTGTGATGAGGTGCTAGGGCAAAGAGGAGATGACTCTAATTCCCCATCTCAAAATATGTGCCTCTGGTGCCTCAGTAAGAACACAGAATTCCCAACACAGGGTAAGCAAGGTAGTGTATAGAATGCTGGACTTGGAGTCAGAGAGTGCTGGATTCATATCTTGGCTGAGGCATTTACCTGCTGTGTGACCCTGGACAAGTCATTTAGCCCTTCTCGGCTTCACTTTCCTCATCTGTACATAGAGCTCTTTAGTACTTACCTCACAGAGTTGTCATGAAGATCAGATGAGATAATATATGTAAAATATTTGGCACAGCTTAAGGTGCTTTGTGAATGTCAATTGTCATCTTTACCATCTCACTGTTGAACCAGACCTGTGATTCCATTGGCATAGGATATTCTCACAGTGAAGAAATTTCCTCTACTGATGAAAGTCAGGAGCTATTGTATGACTTCTAGTCTTTCAAGAGTTGACCAGGAACTGGGAGGTTCAATATCTTGACCACAGTCACACAGCCAGTGGGTGTCAAAAACAAGACTTTGAACTCAGTTTCTCTGGGCTCTGAGGCCAGCTCTCTCTCCATTAAGCTATGTTGTGTTATTATTGTTATTGTTGTTATTAAATATTAATGACATAATATGTATTATTAATGACAATACTATGTAACATTTATATAGTGCTTACTATGTGCCAGGCACTGTGCTGAGCACTTTATAATAGGCCCCCCCATTCTGCTACCCACATGGCCTGTAGCTGGCAATTACCTGACCCCTTTGATGAATTTACATTTTTTTCTGATATTGAACCATTTGTGAGTGCCAACAATTTTGATACTGAGAACTTTTTATGGGTTTTTAATAGCTGTGGTCTCAGATGAGGAAACATCAGTAATAACAACAATAATAGTTTTTGTGTAGCACTTTAAGCTTTGTACAACACTTTACAAAAAAAAATCTCATTTGATCCTCACAGCAACCTTGGAAAGTAGGTGCTGTTGTTATCTCCATTTTACAGATGGGCAAACTGAGATTAACTAACTTGCTCAGGGTCACATAGCTAATAAGTATCTGAGGCTGGATTTGAACTCAGGTCTTTCTGATCCTAGGTTCCTTACATAACCTAAAGACCTCGATTGAGAGATGTTAAGAGACTTGCTCAGGATCACATGATAAGTAAGTACTGGAGACAGGATTCAAACACAAGTCTTAGGATTTAAAACTCTTCATAACCTATTCTCTGTTTACCTTCCCAGTCTTCTTAAATTGTATTCCCCTCCATGTACTCTACAATCAGGCCTGCTTGTCATTCCTGCTGGGTGACATTCATCTTTGTTTCCTCTTTCTGTGTCTTTGTACAGTCTTTCTCTCGCATCCCCAGAACACTCTTGGAATCCCAAGGCCTTCTGTAAGACAACTCAAATGTTACCTTTGGAATGAGGTCTTTCCCAATTCCCCTAATTGCTAGTGCCTTCCCCTCTGAGGCTAACCTCCATCCATTTTTGTGCATCCCTCTTTATATAACTAGAACATGTAAAAACTAAATTCCTTATATGAATAAATTCTATGATGTGCAAAACATATAATAGAAATAAATGATATATACTTAGTTATGTAAATAAATATAAATAACATTGAAATGTTAGCTACTTGAAGGCAGTAACTGTTCCTTTTTTGTTTTGTTTTGTTTTGCTTTTTGCTTTGTAACCCCAGCACTGACTATTATGTGCCTTACACATAATGGGTGCTTAATAAATGCTTGTTGATGGGTTGCTTGATCAATTCCATCTGCTGTGCCTAGCTGCTTCTCAATGTATGAATGAAGTATGAATTTTGAAAGTTGGTAGAATGATTTACAAACTGAAAAACAGGGAGGGGGTGGAGAATAAACATGTGCACAAGAGGCTAAGACTGAAACAGACAGAAGTCTAGTGACTAAGAAGAGAGCCTGTGGCATCCAGATAAATGGAGGAGACAAAGAAACTTACTCGTCAAACCGGACACCAAAAGCAATGGCAGAGGACAAAAACGCCAAGTCTGATAATATAAATGCTTCTGCACAACAGCTTAGAGCTTAAATAATGGAAAGGGTGGACTTAGCCATAAGTACAGGCCTTGATGTACTTGACATCTCAGAGGATTGGTGGGGAGAGGATGATCAACAGGGATTCTAAGCTACCACAGGCTGGAGACAGGCAAAAGGGAGGGGTATGACGTGGCTCTGTGCCAGGGGGATATCAAATGGCAGAGAGATAAAAGTATTGTTGGGAAAAGAAAGTGCCATGAAATCCCTGCAATTAGAGATCCTGTGCAAATAATAAAAAGAGAGTAAGAATAATATTTTCTAATCCACCTGACCAGGAAGAGGAGTCAGAAGAAGCAATGCTGCAGTGGAAGTAACAGACACCTTTTCATTACATGAACACAAGAGGAGTGGAATATCCTAGCAGGATGAGAGTACAGGGTGAGGACTTGAGATAGGATGAAGGACTGTTTCTGTGAACAGGGACTTCAAAAATCCTTTGGGGGAGTATATCAAAGTTAATTTGGATTAATGATCAAGGTGTAGTATAAAGGGTGACTGTGAGCAAACCACTGACACATTTCTAATTTATGAACAAGAAGCAAAACCCAGAAGAAAGGGGTTCTGTTCCTACTTGCCAGGGCTGTAACTAGAGTGGAGGAACTGGGGCTTTAACCAGGGAACCAAATTTAGAGATATGGAAGCACTTGCTGTCTTTCTGCAACTTACAACAGAGCTAAGTACCCAGTAAGCAAAAATCATTAGCTAAAATAACTGGCTTCCATATGGTGGGCTGGGGTGAACTCCTCTCTGAGAAGTTTCTTCATGGCACCCTTCATCCTCCCCAAGCCAAGATCTGCCTCTCACCTACCATACATCTAAGGTCACTATCTCCTCATGATGGGGCATCTCTTCCTCAACTGAGTTTGGCCTTTGGGCTGTATGCCTTGAACTTGAACTTAGTTTGACATCATAGGATTATATATTTAGAGCTGGAAGGGACCTTAGAAGTCATTGGGTTCAACCCCTTCATTCGACACATGATACAATTAGGCCTCAAGAAGTTAAGAGATTTTCCCTGCATCCCACAAGTTGTAGGTGTCCAAGGAGGGATATAAACTCCAATCTTCCAGCAGTCTATCCACTGTGCCATGATTTACCTGCTACCCTGTTGCCTCGGCTGCTTCCTAGTTGGATTAACTTGAGCATATTCCTTTTTCTTTTTTTGGTACTCAGTTGCCCTCTCTGTAAAAAGGGTAGAGGAGTCCAGTTAGATAATTTCCAAGGTTCCTTCCAGACCTGTAACTTTGTGATTGTATCAGAGACATCATGGTGTTGAATAAAAAACTTATCTCAGAGTCAGAAAGTCAGTCCAGAATCTTGTCTTGAAACTTGCCTGAGGAAGCAAGTTCCCCAGGCAACTTCTCTAAAACAGTTAACTGATGGACAAATTGCCAGTCTTCAATGATGGAGCTTCTATGCTGGGTGTTCCCCAAACTGTTAAAATGGCAGGACAAGATCCACCCCTACCCCACCACAATTTTCATTCTGAGGCAGTCCAATTCAGAGGTCCTTCTGCTCCACCCATTGACATCGGCATGTTGCCTTTGTACAAATCTTCTAGCCAAAACCCTTCCAAAGGAATGTTTCCTTCTGCCACCAGAGTCAGACTGCTGACTATACTATGGGAAGAGAGCCATTCCTCACAAGTGGCAAAATGTTGCTTCATTTATTTGTCATCATCAGGAATGACACTATCAACTATGAAATAACTAAAATTTATCCTTTCAATGACCATTTTTGAATTCAGAATTGGAAATGAAATAAAATTGAATTTTAAAAAATTAATCATTTCTAGTGAAATTTTTTTTCTGAAATATATTATACATTTCATGCCATTCTTCAGCAGCACACGCTAAACAGAGCCATCTTTTCTTGTTTTTGAATATTTTATTTTTTCCAATTACATGTAAAAACAATTTTTAAAATTCATTTAAAAAATTTTAGCTCCAAGTTCTCTGCCTCCCTCCCCACCCTCCCCCTTGAGAAGGCAAGCAATTTGATATAGATTATACATGTGCAGTCATGAAAACATATTTCCATCTTACCCATATTGCAAAAGAAAACACAGACCAAAAACAAACAAGACAGTTAAAAAAAAAGTATGCTTCAATCTGCATTCAGACATTTAGACCAGTTCTTTCTCTGGAGGTGGATAGCATTTTTCATCATAGTCCTTCAGAATTGTCTTAGGTCATTGTATTGCTGAGAATAGCTAAATTATTCATAGTAGATCATTGTTACAATTGCTGCTGTTACTGTGTATAGTGTTTTCCTGGTTTTACTCACTTCATTTTGCATCAGTTCATGTAAATTCTTCCAGGTTTTTCTGAAGGTATCCTGTTCATCATTTCTTATAGCACAATAGTATTCCATCACAATTATATACCACAATTTGTTCAGCCGTTCCCCTATCGATAAGGCATCCATCAATTTCCATTTCTTTGCCACCACAAAAAGAGCTGCTATAAATATTTTTGTAAATATAGGTCCTTTTCCTTTTTTTTCTATCTCTTTGGGATACAGACTTAAAGTCATCTTTTCTTGATGACTCAGAGTCATTATCAGGAGTAACAATAATATAATGCCCAACTATAAGAACACTTCATTTATTCCCTTCATTTTACAGATAAGAGACCCAAGGACCAGAGAAATTAAGTGACTCAATCCAGGCTACACAATTCTAATTGGTAGGGCTCAGGATTAGAGCTCAAGTCTCTGAGATCCAAGTCCAGGGCTTCTTTCCATCAAAATCATCAGGTATTCCTATCCCACTGCTACTCTACCACCCAAGAACCAGTTCTACAGATACTCATCACTAGATTTGAAGTATTTTCATGTCCTACCACAGACTGCTTGTTTTTGCACAAATGTAAGAGCCAAAATTTAAAATAAAATAGAACAGGAATTACACACACACACACACACACACACACACACACACACACACACACAGTAATTACTGATTTTATTAAAAGCATCTATCACAAAACAACAGAACCGGTTGTTATTCCAGAACTGAGAAGAAAAAAAGAATATAATATTAAACATTCTGATGATTAAAGATAAAAGCATGATTAAGTATGTTAATGAGAGAACTCTATGTCAGAAGGTACTTTAAGTTCTACCTTGGGAAAAGGAAAGATCTACTTACCTATTTGAACTCTTTTTGAACTTCCTCTCTATAACTATCACAGAGGTAGTTATTTCTACTTGAAGAAAGGCTGAAGGTAAGATTGCATAGTATTTTTACTTATTAGATGATATTGGTTTGGGGAGAAAACCATAAGACTGATTTCACACAAAAATACATGTAATTTACCTTTGCTAGATTAGTCTAGGGGGGGAAAGGACATAGTTAGGGGCCAGGGTACTAGGTTCTCTTTCCTGACTTCAGGCTGGTCCACTTGCTGCTTCTCATATGATGTAACCTTTGAACCACAGAGAAAAAAATAAGTAATTTTTGGATTATCCAGGAGTATTAAAAATTTAACACCCCAGCTCTATGGGATAAAGTGAGTAGGGGCAATCAGACCCAGGACTCCCAAAATCCACATGGAAATTACAGGAAAACTCAAGACTTAAGGAATCTCAGGGAGAAATTAGTCTAACCTGGTCTCTGTCAAGCAATGTGAGTTAGCCTTCCTAACTTTGTGTCCTTTGTCAATTTGAGAAAGCCATCTGGGCCTTCATTCAAGTCATTAATAAAAATGTGGAATGGAATAGGGCCAAGGCTCAATCCCTTTTGTATTCCATTATAGACTTCCCTGAAGATTAACATCTATCCATGTTACTACTCTTTGAATACTTTGTGTGGTCAATGCTATCCTAACAAGTCACAAATACAAAATGACAATATTGTTGAGTCCTTATCATCCCCTTCCCCTCTACCTTCCCCTACAAAGAGGATAGTAGGTCTTGGATCAATAACGGTCGTAGATACATGAGTGTATCCATAACTGGAATCCCAGAGGAATGTTAGCATGGTAGCACAGATACTTCATACATGCATTCATTCAACAAGTATTGATTAAGCATCTTCTATATGTAAGGCTATGTGCTGAGATCAACATAGACAGATGAATTAGAGAGTAGCTTGTAATCTTACATTGGTAGTGGGTGGCAAGTTGATTATATACATAAATAGCTGTAATACAAGTCAAAGTTAGACAAGAGCCATAGTCTAGATATTAATACATTCCTGAAGAAGTTTGGGGGAAGGAAATGCAATTTCTGACTGGGGTCAGAGGAGACCAAGAGAAGATAACATTTGAGCCAAGCCTTGGAGGATGGTTTGGGTGTTCATTAAGGTCCATGAGCTCTCTTGCAAGGATTCATGGGATCATGGATTTAAAAATGAAAGAGACCTTAGTAATGTAATGTTTTTTTTTTAAAAAAAAAAACAACCCTCATTTTACAAATAAGAAAACTGAGGCACAGAGAGATTAAAGTCACTTGCTTGAGGTTACACAGATCAGAATCTGGATTCAAACGCAGCTCCTCTGATACCAAATCCATTTCTTCCCCCCACCACCTCCACTGCGGCTCATAGGTAAACTAGGAGCTCTGTCCGAAGTTCTGACTTTGAGGTTCAGCATTCTCTCTCCAATCACAGTGCCAGCTCCCCAGTATGCTGCAGGACAAGGATAACTCAGCACAAACATAACCTAACTTTTCTTTGTAACTGGAATTAAGCTGTGCCTCATGATAATATTTGTAGAAAGAAAACTTGTCTCCCTAATTTTCAAAAAGAAAATCAATAAAATCAAATTAAAATAGAAGATTAGAGTTGTCTTTTATTTTTCAGCTTTTTCCCCCTAGAAACTGAAGATATAGCGAGCTCATCCTTATTTCTCTGGAGATGTCTAGCGATAATATAGAACCATTAAGCTCAATTTAACAGAGAAATCATTCACGGCTTCTTTCATATTACTCTGGGGAGCAGTGGTGTGATGAAAAGAGCAGGTGGGTAAAGGGACAAGATGATTGAAGAAAATCTATATTTTCATATTTAAAGGAACATGGAAAGTCTCATGATAAGTATAGACTTGGGGTTTGAAGGGAACTAAAGAAGAACAAAGAAGCAGTGGTTGTGGCAGTTGAAGATAGGGCAGTCTTTTGTGAGTCACAAGGAGGTGAAATGTTTAAAAACACTTTGGAAGAGTTATAGGGAAGGTGGGGCTATTCTTAGTATAATATTTGGGGGGAAGGACTAGACTTGTGCTTTCATCTGTGCAAGGAGCTCTCCTGTGAGGGAACTTCCCCTGCCAATATAGATCTCTGACAGCTCTACAGTTTCTAGTCTTTGAGAACTGTCCAGGCACCCCTAGGGATTGAGTGACTTGCTCAGGGTCACATAGGTAGTATTTGTCAGAGGCAGGACTTAAACCTAGGGCATATTGACCCCAAAACAGGCTATTTCTATTCTATGATCTCCCTCAGTTATATTATGATAACTGCATTATTATTAATGAATAAAGAGCCAGCCTTGGAGTCAAGATGACCTGGAGACAAATCCCCGCTTGGATACTTACTGACCTTGTGTCACTGGGTAAGGCTCTTAACCCTTCACTTTCCATAATAAGAATCTATACATAAAGATCTGTACAGGCCACATATTTACTTAAAATGTACATTTTAAAATGTAATTTTCCTATGTTTTATTATATTTTTATTTTGCTAAAAAGTTCCAAATGACATTTTAATCCAGTTTGAGACATTCATCAGAATGTTATGGGCCTTATTCAGCCTGTAGGCTTCATGTTTGACATCTCTGATCTAGACCAAAACCCTCTTTTTATAGATGAGAACACTGCAGCCCACAGAGCTTTAGGGGCTTGCCCAGGGTCACACAGATAGCAAGCAGTCTAGGTAGGATTTGAACTTATATCCTCTGACTCCAAATCCCCTGTTCTTTCCACTAAATCATGCTGCCTTTCAGTTGTGAGCTATCAATAGATCCATGTTCTCATTAACTTGAACAGTCTGCATGCATTGGGGCAGATAGCCTTTGTCCATGCCCTCTGCTACTATACGATTCTTCTTGATATCCTTCTGGAGACCTTGACCAGACGATCCACCTATTGTGCTACAGAAACTTCCCAAGGTGCTTCTAGTACTTCATGGAGACCAGTGCAGCACTGATAGCAATATAGCCATTATTTTGATAGTAACATACAATTAACATAGTAATGATTATTATCAAGATGTTCAAAACAGAATTCATTGTATCTTACCTCAGTCCTACCCCTCTTTTAAATTTCACTGTTTCTGGTGAGGGTAACATGATCTTTCCAGTCACCAAGATGCATAACCTCTGAGTTATCACCAGTTATCTTCTTTGCTTCAGTCCTCAACCTTGCCATATCCAGTCTGTTGCCAATCCTGTTGATTTTACCTCTACAACATTTCTCATATTTCTGCCCTTCTTTCCACTCAAATGGGGATCACCCTGGTTCAGGCCCTTGTAATTTTTTACCCAGATTATTACTATAGCCTTTTCATTGGTCTCCCAGCTTCTAACCTCCCCCCCCTTTCCAATCTATCTTACACACATTTGCCATAATTTTCCTAAAACATAAATGTGACCATATTACTCCTCACATCAAAACTCTTCAGTGGGCTTGTCTTGCCCTTAGGATGAAGTAGAAAATCCCTATCCTCACATTTAAAGCCCTCAGTAATTTTATTTTACCTACTTTTCATTCCATATTCCATATTAACTCCCCTGCATGCTCTCTCTGTTTCACTAGAATTGGCTTGTTTGCTTCTTCCTTTGTACAACATTATGTTTCTTGACTCAGTGCCTTGGCATAGGCTGTGCTCCATGCATGGAATATACTGCTTTCTTGCTTTCTTCTCACAGAACACCTAATCTCTTTTAAATCGAATCTCAAGTGCCTCCTCTTTCATAAGGGCTATTCCCAGTCCCCCTCCCCACTTGTGCCCTAGTTTTACCTATCTCTCCTCAAAATTGTTTGATATCTCTTTGCATATACTTGTGAATTACTTACTTGTATACATGTATCCTCTCAGTAAAATGTAAACTCTTTGAGGGTAAGAACTGTTTAATTTTTGTCTTTGTAATGATAGTACCTACCATAGTCATTTGCACATTGTAGATATCTAGCAGATATTTGTTTATCCATTCTTAGATTTGCATTTTTCCTTTTTCTAAATTATTTGCCCCTCATCTTTTATTTTTATTTTCATTTCCAAATTCTCCCTTTCTCTCCAAACTCTCTCCCATCCATTCAGAAGGCAGGAAATACAGTACCCATTATACATATGAAGTCAGGCAAAACATATTTCCACATTAGCCATGCTGCAAAATAGAGCAAGAAAAATAAAGTGGAAAAAAATAGACTTTAGTCTGTACTCAGAGTTCATCAGTCCTCTCTCAGGAGGTAGACAGCATTTTTCGTTGTAAGTCCATTGGATCTGTCATGGATCATTTTGTTGATCAGAGTAGCTAAGTCTTTCACAGTTGATCATCATAACTCACACAGGGCAAGTGCCCACATGGTGGTCAGAAGAAGTAATACAAGGACACTCTCAAGGTCTCTCTTAAGAACTTTGAAACTGATTGTATGACATGGGAGACACTGGCACCGGACCACTCAGCGTGTCATGACCTCATCAGAGAAAGTACTGTGCTCTATGGGCAAAGCAGAATTAAAGAAACATTTAGAGAATCCACCCTAAATGTTCACATGGACTATTTGTGCCCGACCTGTGGTAAAACATTCCTAGCTTTTATCGATCTTATCAGCCACAGTCAGACTGACTCTAGCATCATGATGTCATTTTGATCCTCTTCAAGAACGAAGGACAACAATCAATTATTACAATATTGCTGTTATCATGTACAATGTTCTCTTAGTTTTGCTCACTTCATTTTGTATCAGTTCATACAAGTCTTCTCAGTTTTTTCTGAAGTCATTCTACTCATCATTTCTTGCAGCACAATAGTACTCCAGCACAATCATATGCCACAACTTGTTTAGCCATTCCCCAACTTATGGACATCCCCTCCATTTCCAATTATTTACCACCACAAAAGGAGTTGCTATAAATATTTTTTGCAATTATGGTCATTTTCCTTTTTTCTTTTATGTATTTAGGGTACAGACCCAGTAGTGGTATTTCTGGGTCCAAATGTATGCATAGCCTTTGAGTATAGTTCTAAAATGTTCTCCAGAATGATTGGACCCCTTTGCAGTTTCACCAAGAATGCATTAGTGTACCTATTTTTAAATTTTTATTTATTTATTTTTAGTTTTCAACATTCACTTCCATAATATTTTGAGTTCCAAATTTTCTCCCCATCTCTCCCCTGCCCCCACCCCAAGACAGCATGCAATTTGATATAGGCTCTATATATACATTCATATTAAACCTATTTTCACATTAATCATGTTGTAAGTAGGAATTAGAACCAATGGGAGAAATCACAAGAAAGAAGAAACAAACAAAAAAAGAAGAAAAAAAGAGAGAGAACAAATAATATTCTTTGATCTGCTTTCAGTTCCATAGTTCTTTTTCTGGATGTGGACAGCATTTTCCATTATGAGTCTTTTAGGGTTATCTTAGATTCTTGCATTGCTAAGAAGAACTAAGTCTATCAAAGTTAGTCATTGCACAATGTGGCTGTTACTATGTTCAATGTACTCCTGGTTCTGCTCACTTCATTCAGCAATTTTCAGGTAAGTCTTTCCAGGTTTTTCTGAAGCCTGCCTGCTCATCATTTCTTATAGGACAATAGTATTACATTACATTCATATACCACAACTTATTCAGCCATTCTCCAACTGATGGGCATTCCCTCAGTTTCCAGAAACTGGAAGAAAATTTGCCACCACAAAGAGAGCTGCTATAAATATTTTTGTACATGTGAGTGAAGTATTTTTGTACATGTGGGTTAGTGTACCTGTTTTTGACATCCCCATCCAGCATTTGTCTTTTTCATTTTCTGATGCCTTAGCCAATGAATGGTCTTAATTTGAATTTCTCTAATTATTAGTGATTTAGAGCATTTTATATGACTATTGATAGCTTAGATTTCTTCCTCTGAAAACTGTATGTTCATATATTTTGACCATTTATCAATTGAGGAATAGCTGTTATTTATATAAATTTGGTCAAGTTCCCTATATATTTGAGAAATGAGAATTTTATCAGAAAAACTTGCTGTAAATCCCTCCTCCCCTCCCAATTTCCTGCTTTCTTACTAATTTTGGCTCATTAGTTTTGCAAATGTTTGTTGAATTGAATTTTGATTCCATTGTAAAGATTTTCCTAAAAGATCCAGAAAATTAATCATCATATTTTTGGCCAATTTGTCATCATCAATATTTATTTGATACCAGCTGTGTGGAGGGAACTATACTATATGTTAAGGTTACAGCAATGAAAACATTGCCCCTGTCCTCCGGGAGATTACATTTAATCTAAGGAGACAAGAAATAAGATTTAGAAATGAGACTAAATCACATAGTTTAAGGCCCTCATTTTACATATGAAAAATTGAACCCCAGAGGAATTAAGTGACTTGCCCAAGGTTTCACAGCTAAAAAGTAGCAGAGCCAGAATTGAATTTCAGGTCCTCTGACTCCGAATCTATGTCAAAAAGTAGATAAGCACCTAGATAAGGTCATATGTGGTATTCACCAAATTAATAGTATTAAAGAAAGTGCTTAGGGAATTCAGAAAAGGGAAAGGTCAATGTGGACTAGTACATCAGGAAAGTGCTTCCTGGAATAGGGAAGAGTTGAACTGCCCCCTGAAGGAAAGATAGCCTTAGGGAAAAACGGATTGCAAGAAGGTCCTTCCAGGCATAGAAAATGGTGTGGGAAAAATAAATAGAGGTAAAGAAATATATAGTGTGGTTTGGGGACAGAAAGATGAGTTTGGAAACAAACTGTGGAGAGGAGCAGCAGTAAATGCAACTGGAAAGGTCAGGCAAGGCCAAGTGGTGGAGGGCTTCAAATGCCAGAAGAGAGTGTCTTGTCTTGTCTTGTCTTGTCTTGTCTTGTCTTGTCTTCTTATCTACTCTTCTTCTCTTCTCTCTCACACCCATATGTACACAAAGATGGGTGTATATATGTATATATAATATGTGTATATAACACATGCATATGCTAGTTAGATCTGGAAGATACCATAGAGATCAACTCATCCAAACACTTTATTTTATACATCGAAAACCCGGAGACCCAGAGAGGAGAAGGGATTTGCCTATGACCTTGCAATGACTCTCAGGGCAATGATTTTTGCCCTTACTTTTTGGCTTCTTGTTCCCTGGAGGTCAATGGCTTTCACACTCCTAGTGATACAGGGCCTGTCTTAGAGATGGGTGAAACTGCTAGTTCCCTTCATAGTCTGATTTCAGAATGTCAAGAAGGCTGCTATCTGTGAATTGTTCTACATTAGTCCTTGCTTAATCATTAGCTGTGACACAAACAAAAACAGACAGTCCTTGGCTTTTGTTACACTTCTATTGCACACACAAAGGCTTCCAGATAAAACAACAGCAAACTCAATGTTTCTAAGCCTTCATTAATGGATGGTTACTTTCATATGAGTCTCTCTTTTGTCTTGTAGTGCTTCATTTTCTCTTTCCCAATGAATAAAAACTTCAACATGATAAAACATCCTGCTAGGCATTTAAAGTACTAATGAAAGAGTGAGAGAGAATATCTAGCCAAGTTGCAGGGATTCTTAGTCAACTTCCAAAATAACTATAGACTCATAGAGTGTAAGAGAATCAAAGGAACTTTATGCCATCTAGTCCAACCTTTTCATTTTATAAGAAATAACTATAGCCCAGAGATGGGACATGACCTGTCCAAGGTTCTGATTCACAGTCTTGTTTTCTTTTCTCTATACCACATTTCCTCCCATCCCTAGGTGCAAATTCCCCAGGAATTTTTCATTTATTTTTAAGGTGAACAGTTATTGAATATTCATTCATAAAGAAGAGTATTACAATTAATCATGGAAATAAAAACAAGTACAACTTAAGTAAACTTAATTTTTAAGATTAGCAACTAAACTTTACTTTTAAAATACAAACAAAATAAGAGACAAAATGCAAAATTTTTGAGATGTTAGGTGTTCCTTGGCTACCCCACATATGCATCTATGATCTTCTCTATGATATGTAAGTTATGAGTATGCCAGTGGATTGACAGATTTACAAGCAGAAAGAATACTGAATTTGATTACGGAAAATCAGTGTTCAAATCTTGCCTCAGCTGCTTTCTGACCTTGGATATATCACTTCCACCTTTAGGCCTTATTTTATTGATATGTAAAGTGAGGAAATTGAACTAAAATATCCCTAAGGTTGTTACCATCTCTTGAAAACATACATCTATACGTATATATGTACATACATACACACATATATACACAAGTGTTAACTATATACTTAAAAACTGAAGAAATTGGGAATGGTATTTCAGATTTCAAAAGCACCTTTCACTTATTCTATTACACAAAGATTTAATCTATAAAGAACACAGTAAGCACATTGATCATATCCCATAAACCATGCCTGTGTTTCATTCTTACCTGTTGCTTATTATAGTTTGCCCAGGGAGAATTTAGGTTTACTGGTATAAGAAAGAGAACTTTATTTAGGGTCATGGGCCCTAAGTTTAAATTATGGTTTGACTATTTGCTTCCTCTGTCATCTTGGGTAAAGTAATTTCTCCTTCCTGGGACTCAGTTTCCCCATTTGAAGCATGCATAGTCCATTCCAGCTTTAAATCCCATGATTTTTTTCTATGCAGTGATCTGAATTTCTCATAACAGACTTTGTCCCAATTTTATGGGCTATGGGCCATCTAAGACATTTCTGGTTTCTCACTTTTCTTCTTTTTTTCCCTCTTTAAATTGCTTCAATTTTTTTCTTGGTTTGGAGACAAGGAAACTTACTATGAATTAAGAGGGTGAATTGAAGAGAAGCCTAGAAGGTATTACATTCTCTTTTCCACTTTTTTCTCCATCTGAATTTCTCTCTCTTTCCTTGGAAATCGAAACCATGTAATTTAGAAATTGCTTTTCTGCTTCCAACCTGATTTCCTCTACAGCAAGAGTCATTTTTAAGGCTCTTATTTTTCAGGCTACAATCCTGCCCTCTTGTTTACTTGATTCTTCTGGTTTCAGTGACTGAGCACAACTGCCCCATCTAACAGGGTCTTTATCTATCTTTTCACCATACACTTTACCTAACTTCATCACTCTGAAAAGCTAAGAGGAGATGGAAGCCTAGCTTACAGGAAGCTTGGGAGGATCCCATTATCCACTGAAAAACAAACAATAGGTATAATGAAGAGCAAGGGTCTTCACTTGCCATTAAGCTCTTTGAAGGACATGAAATAAATGATTTCTGCTGTCAAAAAACCTTCAGTCTAGTTGTAGGTGATAAGATCCAGACACACAATATAATTGGAGGCTGCTACAAGCCCGGGTCTAAGTAGTTACTAAATAATATGGTACAAATGGAGTGTTCTGATGTTGTAGCTCAGAAAGTGGTCCTGGAATCCATCATTAATCAAGGAAAGGCATCATGGAGAAGGTAGGAGTTGAACTACGTTTGGACAAATGGGTAGAGTTTGGTTTGGTGATGAAGAGGGGGTAGGCTACATGGAGAGAAGCATTAGAAAAGGCCCAGAGGTGAGAATGAAAGTATATTTGTGAATCACTGCAGAGCCCTGCTTGGCTGTAGAGGAAGTTATGTTTTGAATGTTAATGGGAACATAGACTCGATGTACTTGACAAAAATCATCATAATTTTAATAATCACAGAAAGTGTATAAATATTTCAAGACACACACCCAGCAATGTATGTTGTAGCTATTGCCATCACAGGAACCTAAGAGGAAAATGCTGTCAAGGAATACTCCTAAGGACAAGAATCAAGTGTCAACATGGCAGAAATTACTCAAGAGAGCTATTGAGGATCCAGGGAAAGATATCAGAAGAGTCCATCAATATCTAGCTGGTGCATACAATAGAAAACTTGAATGCCATATAGGCCAGGTAAAAGCAGAAAAACGAAAGAGAAATAAATACAGAAACAAAGGCATGTCAGAAATTCTAGATTTGCTTAATCAGTAATTGAAAGCAAAATTCAAATGATTAAGAAGCCAACATTGAACAAAGAATAAAATTTAAAAATTAACATCAATTAAAAAAAACTTTAATATAGAGCCTTGAGAAGTAAAGAAATCAGAAGCAAGAGAGAGCTCCTAAAGAAGAAGGGTGTGAAAAATTTCTGCTTGTCTATATGGTTACGAGAAGTTAAGGACAATGAAGGCACAAGTCAGATCAAATGAAAAAGAAAGCTTGTCCACCATTAAGATGAGGCATATAATAGTTTCAACAAGTGAAATGACTAAAATTCTAGCTTCTGTGCAAGACAGATAAGTCAGATAAGATCCATAATTATTGGCTCAAATGCTTTACACTGTCATATGAGTTACCAGCAAAGCATTTTGCCAGTTTCCTCTCAGGCACAAGCCTACCCCTACCTTACTAAACAGAGGTTATCACATATCTTTTGTCAAAAGATGATAGCACCAGCAACCCTTCCATGTATGGGCCAATTACATGTTTATGCATTTAATATAAAGCATTCATAGCTTGTATCACTGATGAAATCCATGAACAGTTACAAGAAGACAACATATTGGACAAGGAAGAAATAAGGTGTGCCAAAAAGTTTATGGGTCATAAAGAGTAATTTATTATCAATTAAGTGATTAAACAAAGTGATCCAAACCTCCATAAAATTTATACTGCTATTGATGATTTTCAAAAAGCCCAATTTTACTCAGTTCTACACTTAACAAAAACCTTTCAAAATATAGAGACCCAGCAAAGGACATCAAATCATACAGGAACAGCCTGAGACTGATATCATCCTTGTGTCCTTCCTGCTACTGGAGTTGTACTGAGGATGAGCTGACATTCCAATATTTTTATTAAATTATAAAAACCTCTGTAATAATATGTAGAACTTTAAATATAAAAGACAAATATCAAGATAGTGACTTCTCAGAATTATTTCTGTCTGAGTCTCATTGAAAAAAATGAGAATGAAATGATGATTAAATGAAATGATAATAATAAAAGTAACAAGGATTTAAGCTTGAAGTTGGAGGCTGCACATAACCAGTTGGATGAAGGTAGTGCCTGCAAATACTTAGGTGTCCTCTAGGCAAAAATATATCCAAGAGAATGCTATGGCAAAATGTATTAAGAGCCTATTGGCTTCTTGAAATCAATGTTGAACAGAAAACAATGTTCAAAACAGTTAACACCTATGCAATACAAATATTAATCTGCACATTCAGAACTGTAAAACATGCTTTAAACGATTTGGAAAAATAATCTAACAAAACCTTATGTAATATTAATGAAGCACTGGTCTCATCACCCAAAGGCAGCTATAGAAAGATTAACCCTTCCTCTCCAAAAAGTAGGAAGAAGATTGATAGATATTCTAAGGGCATATGATAAACAAATTAAAGCATTTATGGAAATACTTTTGAAACAAGTAGACATCTCTTCACTGAGGAGTGGTAAAGGCTCATAACAGATGCACAGCATTGGATTTTTCTAATGTTATCAAAGGTGGTTTACTTTAAGGTAGAGCCTACAAAACAGCCAAGATCAAAGAGGAGAACCAAAAGGCCCTCTTTGGGTGGTATATGCATGAATGAAGTCAATAAGAATTCATTCTGGAAGCACAAAATGTCTGAGTCATGTTGATCTCTTGTGGAAACAGGGAGCTTAATAGTAGAAATTCAGGACCAGGTCATTGCTCCCAGATATTACAGAAGGGGAAGGAGGCTCCTTAAGGAGCCCAGACGTGGTAACTAACGTTCAAGAAAATGGTAGCAACTATGAAATATATCACCAGAGACTTTAAAAACTTAAGACTTACCAAAAGACTGATAAGACATGACCTGGGAGCTAGAATTAGACAACAGAAGGTCATATTCTTTTGTGGACCAAAAGATGACAAGTCTCCACTCTAAAATGAAGACCTTAAAATATCCTCAAAAATTTAACTGGAGTACTGTCTACTGGAACAAAATTATTATCATAGAGCAATTTTTATCACAGTCACCCAGATGTAACGTTGATCCATAAAATCTTAAGAATGTCAGTCAATAGTGAATATGTCAGTAACATTTATTAAGCACCCACCATGTGCCAGGCACTGTGTTAAAGACGATATTTTTGCTTTTGAGCTCAAGGAACTCACTGTCTATTGGGGGAAGGGGAAAACAACATTAAACAACTATTTATATACACACCATATACAAGACAAATTGGAGAACAAACAGCAGGAAAACACTAAAATTAAGAGAGATTGAGGAAGATTTTCTATAGAAATTAGGATATTAGTTGGGACATGAAGGAAACTAGGGAAGGCAGGAGATGGAAATGAGGAGGGAGAGCATCTAGGCATGAGGAATAGACAATGAAAATGGCCAGAATCAGGATATGAAGTGTCTCTTTTTGTGGAACAGCAAGGAAGTGAGTGTTACCTGATCACAGGAGATAGGAGGAATGTGGAGAGAGCTATATGAAGACCACATTTCTATGTGGGGGGGGAGCAGGTTGCAAAGGGCTTTGTATGCCAAATAGAGAATTTTATATTTCATCCTAGAGATGATAGGAACCTGTTAGAACTTACTTAGTAGGGGTAACATAGTCAGACCTACGTTTTAGGACAATCACTTTGAGAGCCGAATGGAGAATGAACTGGAGTTGAGAGAGACTTATAGTGGGTAAGCCAACCAGCAGTCTATTTGAGTAATCCAGGTGTGAAGTAACGAGGGTGCACCATAATGGTAGCAATATCAGGAGAAAGAAGGGAGTGTATGTGAAATATGATATGAAAATAAAATTAGCAGTCTTTGGGAACAGATTGGAAATGGAGTGAGGGAGGTAAGGGAGATTAAGGAATCAAGGATGACACTGATGCTCTGAGGTCTGAATAATATGTTTCCATGCCAAATGCTCATAATCTCCAAACTGCATGGAACAATAAACTCTTAAAATATTTATACCTAACAGTGATCAGAAACAGCTAGGAACAGGATGAGGTACATTTCCTCCCTGATGTCCTTTCTCTTGCTAGAATTATCCAGAGGCTTTCAGCGAGCTTGCAGAGGAAGAAATGATATCCTAATACTTTTATTCAACTGAAAAAAGCAATTCATTTTTTATATTAAATTTCAAATTCTCTCTGTCTCCCTTTAACCCTTCCCCCACCCATCAAGAAAGCAAGCAATATGATACCCCAAATACATGTGAAGTCAGGCAAAACATAAAAAAGTACTTATTTTACCACCTCTATAGTCTATAGAGGATTAAACATAAAAAAGCAGGATTGTTACTTGTCTTAGAGTTGTTTATATTTGAAGCACATGGGAAAAATGAGAAGAATGAGATGATAATTAGAGCCTTCTCTGTTTGAACTCCACAATAAAAGATGGGAAAGAAAATGACAAAAATGATGATGATGATGATGATGATAAGGGAACACAACCACAGATGTGTTGACAAAGAAGAGTCAAATAATTGGCTGAGTCATGAGAATTTGTTTATAGAAATGGAGTTCTTTATGAGGTTTATACCAGGTTATTGCTACCAAAAGATACAGAATTGTAGTATTGGCCTTACTGATCATTGGAGATTTTGCAAGGAAATGTTACAAACAGTATGACATATCACTGCAGGTTGCCTAACTTAGTGCCTACAAAATACCTACAAAGATTACCAAGATATAATCCAATGGCCAGAATTGTATACCAAAGCTCATTATTCTTCATAACCTAACACACATCAGACTCTCCTGCTACATCTGAAAATTCCAAAGTATCCTTGAGAATTAATGAAATAAACCAGAACTGGAACATTTACCAAAGAAATTGCAACGTCGTCACAGACAATACTTCCATCCTACTGCCTAGACATGAAAATTTAGGGACAAGGTCTATTGACTACTACTAAACATCAAACAATTTGGAATGAAAAGATTTCCAAATATAGAGAACTAGAAGAAGAAATAAAAACAATGTGGAAACAAGATGAAAATAGTTATCACCCCTTTCATTCTGTCTACTTTTGGAGTTGGTTCAAAGATGTTTTCATTGAGCTGTAAGAACAGCAACAGCAGCAATAATAACAACAAGAAAAAGCTTTACATTGCAATACGTTTATTCAATTACAGAAAGTAACCATTTTATTTTATCTATCTACACAGTAATCTGCCTAACATTAAACATAAACAAACACTAGTAGAATGGTGACTTGTTGCTGGATCATTTCTATCTGAAAAACATTGAATGTAAGGTGAGAAGGATGAGAACAATGGTAAAGATATCACATTTATATAGCACTAAGGGTTTCCAAAATACTTTCTGTATGGTTTAAATTCAGGACATAACTGCAAGACTCATGGTGGGTGTGCAACACATTATAAATATGTAGTTATAAAGGAGAAATAAATGAACAATGTCATCAAATTAGTGTATAAGGACAAAAGGAAAATGGACGAGTCACAGGATGAGAGTTAAACCAAAAGGATTAAAGGGATAGCCAAAAGGATGGCCAAAGTTTTTCATTGCTGTCCTCTCAACGTCAAGAGAGATCGGGGCAGCTAGGTGGTGCAGTGGATAGAGCACTGGCCCTGGAATCAGGAGGACCTGAGTTCAAATCTGGCTTCAGACACATAACACTAACTAGCTGTGTGACTCTGGGCAAGTCACTTCACCCCAATTGCCTGAAAAAAAGAGGAAGAGAATCAAAAAAGACCTGAAAGCATTGGCAGACTAAGTGACTTGCTTAGGGTCATACAAGTCAGTACTGTCAGAAGTGGCACTTCAGCTTAAGTCTTCCAGACTCTGAGTTCATCTTTCTATCCACTATACCCTCCTGACTCCAATTCTAGTATTATCATATCCATTTCACATAAAAAAGATTAAGGCACAGAGAGATCAAATGTCTTTCCCATGGTCAATCCACTAGTCAGTGTCAAAAGCAGGGTTTGAACCCCAATCTCCTGACTAAGCTCAGAGTATCTTTTTCCCCATTACACATGCTGCCTCAAAAACCAGTGGTTGATTAGTAGGTTGGAGAGGGCCAACCCACAGAAATGATGGTTTCTAAAACTGATTGTGAGAAAGAGGTACCCCTAACAGATTCTCCATTTTTGCCTTTTACTTCATGCTGTGAAACTGCAGATGGATTCTTTAGCTATTATTCATTATCAAAGCCAAGTGATCGAAGCCAACCTGGCATTGGGATAAACCCCAAGAAGTAGGTCATTTTTCCGAGTCTTCATTTACTAAAAGTCTTTAAGTTCTGAAGTTGGAAGGGTCAATAGAGGTTAGTCTGAGCCCTTAGCCTATTCTGCAATCTTTCTAAAATATCATTAATAGGTTGTCATCTAGCCTTCACTTGAACACTTTCATTGACATGGAACTTACTACATCTTATATTGTTGTTCCTCTTCTCTGATTGGTGAAGTTTTTACCTTATCTTTCCAGAGACCAGGCCTCCGTGCCACTTCCCCATCATCTAATAGATAGTCAATAAACATTTATAAAGCATTTACTATGTCAGGCATTGTGCTAAG
>NW_020954563.1:6872663-6884771 GCF_900497805.2 Vombatus ursinus | reverse complement strand
AAAAAAAAAAAAAAAAAAAAAAAAAAAAAAAAAAAAAAGAAAAAAGAAAAAAAAAGACATTTCTTGCCCTGAAGGAATTTAAAAGCTAACGGGAGAAGACAACACACAAAAGGAAGATGAGAAGAGAGGTGGGGTTAGGGGTCAGGGTGAGGGAAGGTACCCTAGATTGGAGCATTGTAGAGAAGTTTAGAGAGGCCTTGGAGTAGTGCAACCAAATGAGAAAGGAGGAGACATCTGAGCTGAGCTCCCTTCTTCAATGGAGGATTTGAAGTTCCTGGCTCCACCCTCATCTCTTCACCATTGTTCTACTTTACTTCAATCATTATTGGAAACTGGGAATCCACCCCAGATCTTCCATCTCTCATAATGTGAACCTTTGCCTTGTCTTGAAAGACTTAAGTTTCCATATGGTTTTTCCAGTGTATCTTCCCCTGTACTCCCACACACACTTTGTGGCACCCCTGTATGTGTTTTCTTCCCCCATTAGAAAATCCTAGAGGATGGGAGAGTAGGCATTGTCTCTTTTTCTCTTATTTGTGTCTCTACTGCTTTGGACAGTACCTGACATATAATAAGCACTTAATAATTTCTCTCTGTCTCTTTCTGTGACTGTCTTTATGTCTGTTGCTCTGTCTCCCTCCTGTCCCTTCCTCTTCTTCCCCATCCCTTTCCCCCTTCTCTCCCCATCTTCCTCCTTCCCTTTTTCCTTCTCCCCCTGCTCCCCCTCTCTTTCATTGGGCAGCTCTGATTTTTAAGAGAGCTTCTGTCTATAACTCTTCTCTGTGGAGCCACACAAGATAAGTAATCCTCTGGGTAAGTTCCAGTTTGTCAACAACCCTCCAAAAATATGGTGTCCAGAAATGAATAAGGTGAGCCTCCCTAGTTCACTTGTTCATTTATTCATTCCTCTTCTATAATCCTATGGCACAGATCTGACCATGTCACTCCTTTGCTCAGTAAACTCCAGTAGCCCCTAAGAACTTCACTGTTTTCAATCTTCTAGTGCCTCCCCATCCCCAAATTACCTTTTATTTATTTGTATATGCCTAATTTGCATAATTATTATTTTTGTCTTTGTGTATATTATATATCATGTATATATGTTCTTTCTGTACATAGAATGTAGTTGATTTGGGTCAGAGACTATTTTTGCTTTGAATCCCCAGCACCTGAGAGCCAACATGACATAGTGTATAGAAGCAGCTTCAAACCTTGGATTCAAGACCTACCTTTGACACATCCTGGCCATGTGACCCTGGGTGAGACACTGGACCTCTCAGTGCTATAAGCAGCTCTCTAACCTTATAAGTTGCAGAGAAGGTGCCAACTTGCCGTGATAGAGGAAGGAAGTTTCCTTACTTGGGAGTTCCCTATACCAATGAAATCATTGGTCCACTGCCTATTTCTATCCCCACCATCTAGTAAGTGATCAATAAATACTTCCTGATAAATTCATTCACTCAACACACGTTTATTAAGTACCTACAGTGTGCCAGACACTGGGCTAAGCACTGAAGATACAGATATAAAAATAAAAACATCTGTTCTTTGCTTCAAGGACAGTCCTACCACATTGATGACTAGCTGTTCCCATAAATCCTTCTCCCTCCCCCCCATGCCCATTCCTAGCCACCCTAAGAGATAGGTCTAGGGTTAGATCTCTGTGCCCATGATAAGTGGTCAAGCAAATTTTGTTCAGTGTCTGGTTCAAGGTGAACTAGTGGACTGAGATGATTCATGCCAAGTGTGCTAATAGCAGCTGGCTGCTCTCCTGCCCCACTGACTTTGAGAGGAAACAAAAAGCAGCTCCTTGGGGGAAAAGAAGGAAAAAGAAAAAGAAAAGCCCTGGATTCTGAATATGCAGTTAGAGTTGAGCAGCCGCCCAGCTAAATGGAGACAATCAAATGCTGCCCTTCAGGTTAACTACCTGCAGCAGAAGCCTAATTGCCAGAAATTGGTGCTGTCAGTAATGACTCCATGGTGAGCAAAGGAGTCCATCCAGCTCCATGATGTCTCTGCCCATGCTTCCTGACCCCATGGAGAACACCAGGCAGAGCTTATTACTGGGGCAGATGTCCACTGATTGCATTCTGTTTCTTAACAGTATTTGCTTAGACTCAGAGAGCATGAGGGGAAAGATAAATGAGTTTGATAGGTGGGTAAGCTTTAACATACAGTGCCACCTTGTAGCACCAGGATTTACTGAAACTGGATCCCAGATAATCAAGTGTGATCCAGTAGAAGGAGTACTGCTTATGAACTTGAATTACTTAGGATTCATAGGACTTAGAGATGGAATAGATGTCTATCCATCTAACCTCACCTCTTCATTTTACAGAAAACATAACCGAGGCCCAGAGAATTTATGCCTTTCTAAAATGGGCTTGCCACAACCTGCTTGTTCCATTAAGTCGAGCTTGCCTTAAGCTCTACTCATCACCTTAGGGGAATCCCTTTCTCAGCGCAATCCTCTGTTTCCTCCTATGTAAAAATCAGTAGGTTAGATGGTATTATCTCTGGGATACCTTTCATCTTTTGTCTGCATCTACATCTGTGCTGTACTATCTGACAGAATTAGGCTGTCCATGCTTTGTGCCCCACAAAATAGCTGTGATCGTCCTTGGAAAGCGTCAGGTAAACATAGGCTTGCCATGTTTTCCTTTCTAGATACAGGAAAGAGTCAAAGACAAAATGGGAATTTTCGTGTTTCATTAGAGGAGATTGTCATGTTTTCTTGTGTGAATCCAACCAGCTGGAGCAGTCAAGCCCATAGATCTCAGAGAGAAGTGCCAAGAAAACACCACATTCACTCAATCATTCCAGTTAATCATGGAATCATAGAATCTCAGAATTACAAGTGACCTTGGAGGCCATATAATCCAACCTCCAACATTTTACAAGGGACAAAAGATAAGGTAAAACGCTAACTCAGGTCTTCTTGACTCCAAGTCTAGCTTTCTGTCCATCGTGCCACCTGACTTTCCATTTTTTGTCTCTGGGCCTTTTTGTCTGTTGTTTCTTGTGATTTAAGTGTTCTCTCTTGCCTTATTCTCTGACTCAAATCCTTCTCATCCTTCAAGTCTCCTGATGATGGTGGTGATAATGATGATGATGATAAATGATAATAGGTAATGTTTACATAAGACTTTTAAGTTTGCAAAGCATTTTGCAGAAATTATCTCATCTGATCTTTACTATCCCATGAAATGTCTTATTATTATTCTCATTTTCTAGAAGAGTAAAGTGAGGATAAAGCAGGTTAAAAGACTTTCCCAGGATCACACACAGGTAATAAGTATCTGAGACTGGATTTATACCCAGGTCTTCCCGATATAAAATCTGGCCCTCTCTCTTCTATGCCAACTAACTGCTCAAGAGCCACCTCTTCCATGAAGCCTTTTCAGACTACTCTAGTACTCATTGATTCTTTCTCCTGTCTTCTTGTCTAGGCTGCTCACTTGCACATGCCCTTTTTTTTTTATCATATTCTCTCTTTGTGTGTGCATATGTCACATCTTACCCACTAGACTGTGAGCTCCCTGAGAGCAGGAGCTATGTCTTATTCCCCTTATCAGTCTCCATAGTCCCTGGCACATCAATGGGCAAAGAGATCCTGGTCAGGCAGTGATTATATTTGATTGGTTATTGATTAGGTTGGCTTCTGTGACTTTTTTCAAAATAAAGCTCTAGCTCTCCATTAATACTAAGCACCCAAATCCTCACAGCACATAGAAAAAAATAACTACTACCATACTATTACTACTACTGCTACTGCTACTGCTACTGCCACTACCACTACCATTATAAAATCTTCTAAACATCTGTTTTGACTATTTTGTGAAATTTCAAAAAATGGCAGCCCCTTTAGAAGATGACTCCTTAAAGAAATGGACAAGGTTTTAAAAGTCAAACTCCTAAGAAGAGAGTTGTAAGCATGTGCAAACCTACAGGGGTGGGCAGTGTGAATGCTAGGGACAGATTAGAGACAGACAGTGTGATAAGAAGGGAGGGTAAGGCCCATTTCCAACCCCAAGTAGAAGTGAGGCATGGCCTCACTGATTGCAGAAAATGTCTGTGTCTGGTGGCCTGGACAACTGTCTGGTTCTTTTCCTGACCTCTGTTTTTCTCTGTTCAGCTTGAATCAGGCAGAAGGCCAATAGGGAATTGCCTGGCTCCTGCCTTCCCACGAACAGCTCCTACTTAAATAAGCTGAAAAGTCACAGTTATCCCTTACATCTTCACACTCATAGGTAAAGGGGTCATGTTTGAGTGTGAAATGCTAAGGGAAGGATCATAGGAACAGGTTAGTAGACCTAGACTAAGGCAAAGAAAATTCGATTCAATTCAATTCACCAAACAGTTTTAATAGCTTTTATTGATATCTTTTGTTTTTCCATCACTTAGATTTCCCTCTCTATCCCTTCCCCCTCCCTTCTTTCAGAGAGCCATCTAATAATAAATAATTTTTAGGAAGGAAAAAAGGGAAAAAATTCAGAGAAACTCAATACGTCAAAAAATTTGACATTATATACAATTTTCTACACCCTTTGACAATCTCTCTTCCACCCCCACCCCAAACCTTTTCGGGGGGGCCTGAAGGAGGCATTCTCTAATGTCTTCTTTGGGGACAAGCTTACTCCTTATAATTTTACAATATTGACTTTCTGTTGTCCACCAAATGCTTATTAATCACCTATTGTGTACAGAATCTATGCTAAGTGCTGGGTAAGATACAAGTTTAGATAAAACATGACCTTGATGGAATTCATTCTAGTAGAATACTAGGACACAAACATAAGCGACCATAAGACATGATTTTGCCTAAGTGCAGTAGGAAGATCCAAAGTGTTACATGAGGATTGAGGAAGGGAGTTCATAGCCAAGCAGGGAGTCAAGCAAGTTTATCTGGATGAGATCATATTGAAGTTTGACTTTAAAGGGTGGGTAGGAATTTAATAGACAAAGAAGGGGAGAAGGAATCTTCTAGGCATGGAGAACAGCCTGAACAGAAGCTCAGAGTCAGGAAAATGCAAAGTCCATGTTTGGCCGGAACACAGTCAATGGAATTGGAATAGGCATGTTGTAGGGAGCATTTTGAGATAGGCTGTATCTTAGGGAGACCATGGGTACCTAATTATGTTGAAAAGATTTACTCTTTTCAGCACTACTCCTTTCCTATATGACTCTTGTTGTTATTGTTATTTATCCTTCATTCTCAAAGAGGACAAATGACATCAGGAGGGCGATATGTTGACTTGCAAGTGAATTGGATTTAAGTAAGGCAGAGCCTGCAAAGTCATCAGCTCCACTTTCTCCTGCAGAGTCACAGGAGTCCAGTGGCAGGACAGCTGGCAATGGCCCAGGACGCAGTGAGAGACCTTGGCCTTTTTAAGCTAAGGTCTTTCCCAGGTCTCAGTTTGTCTGAGGCAACACCCATTCAGTAGTTGAAGGCTAGGTAAGAATTGAGCCAAGAGATGGCCTACTTTGCTTCGACAAAAGAATCAATCAGGGAGGGGAAGACCTTCAGAGTTTCTAGCCAGATCAGAAATAATTACTATATGTCTCTTATTTACCTTATAAATACCACTTTCATATATACTTATAATATGTGTTGTATTCAGGAAGTACCTTATTTCATTGAAAAGCCAAAAAATAAAGATAAAGTTAATGGCTACCCTTGGACTTTCTGTAGTCAGGATCTACAAAGACATTGGGTCCTGAGGGTTGCCTAATCCAACTTGCCATATAGAAACAATTGCCCTGAATTACAAGTGGGGACCCTGAAGTCTGGTCGGTGTTCTCTGGTACCTGTCTTCCAAATCCCAGTCATTTCAATGGTGGTTGTGGTAACTCTGGCCTCTATGTCACATGCAGGAGACAGCTATGTTGCTCCGCCTTATTCCTTGAATTGAGTAAGGGCTCTTCCTGGATCCTGACTGGGTCTAACAGGCTTGGGCCCTGGTGCCTGGGGAAAAACAGTGGAGCTGTCTCCAGAGGCTTCTCTTACCCACTGGGTGACAGAGAGGTTAACAGAGACACAGGAGTCTGGTAGATGGCATCAGTGTGAATTTATTTCAGAATAATGACAAAACCAGTGCTCATTATCTCCCATCTTGGAGTAAGGCCTGTTAATGGCCAAAGGCCATAATTATATAGTCTCCCCAAAACTGCTGAAGCACTGAATTTCAAATAGTTTCATTGTAGAGTACATCTGGAATCTCATAGCTGATTGGCTGATCACCCTCCGGCCATTTCTCATATGGCACTTGACCCAGCTTGATCCCCTGGTCAGCCTAAGTGCCTGCCCCATATTGAAACTAGCTCATTCCTTTCCTGGTTGGAGGGAATGGGATTGGGATAAAAAGCCTGTAACTGGTTCTGCCCTAAGGAGAAAGAGATGTTTCAGGCCAGGTTTCTGCACATAAGCAGTAGGCAGGTGTGGATAGGACTCCTACCGATGGATTCCCCTTGGAAATACTGGCGACCTGGGTCAGCTGTATTTGTGGTCCTTGATGAATATCAACAATGACATTCCCTAATTGCAGCTTTCCATAGGAAATACAAACAGAAAGGATCATAAGGTCATAGATTCAGAGCTTGGAGGTGTCTTAGAGTCCATCTAGTCTAATCCCCTAATTTAACAAATGAAGAAACTGAGTTTCGTAGAGGTTGAATGATTTGTTCAAGGTCATATTGGTAGGATGGGATCAAGCTGGGATTTGAAATGCAGCACTCTTTCTACTCTTTCACTCTTTAGTTATTTGGTGGAGTTTAGCATACTCTAATCACAAGATCACATTAATATGGGGAAAAATCTGAACTTTGTAAGATACCATAGCTATTTCTATACATTACAAAATGTTCCTTGTCCCTGACTTTCTGGGCACAGCTTGTTGGAGTTGCCTTTCTGCTGCTGTGGAAATGACCCTGGGGTCTCTATCACCATAGCCTGCCAGGACCTCCACTATGTACATTGCAAGCATTCCTCAATCTTCGTAGGGTTGAATTATCTGCAACTGTATCTCCCTCCCTGCTCCAATCCTCTTCTGCCCAGTTGCCAAAATAAAATTCCTAAGGCACAGAGAGATCCATGCCACTACTTTGCTCAAAAATTCTCAGTGGCTCCCTATTGCCTATAGGCAAAAATAACACACCCTTCACCTAGCTTTTAAGAACCCCCACAGTCTGGCCTCACCTTATTTTCTGTCCTTATTCCACACTATTTGCTTTCACCTATTCTACAATCCAGAGAAGCTGGACCCAATGTACTCTCCTCATCGCTACCTCTCATAATCCTTGTCTTCCTTGCACCAGTTCAGGTGCCACTTCTTCTGTGAAACCTTCCCTGACCTCCTAGTCATTAGTGCTCTTCTCTGTTTTTCACCTTATATTAGTTTTTGTTTGCTTATTGATGTACAAATGATTATAATGATAGCTTACTATTGATATGAGGCTTTAAAGTTTACAAAGTGTTTTACATACTTGATCTCATTTGACCATAACAGCAACCCTGTAAGTCAAGGACTATAGATATCATCTCTAGTGTCTAGTTAGTATGTGTAAGGTACTGTGTTACCTGCTTGGGAAAGAAAGACAATGAAGGTCCCTTTCCATTCTATTTAAAGTTTAAATGACTTGCCTATTCCCTCAGTAGAATCAAATGTACTTAAGGGTAGGGACTACAATTGTCTTTTGATTCCTAGCCCTCAATACAGTGCTTTATATATGCTAGGCATTTAACAAATGTTGAATTGAGTTTGGGGATATGTATAGAGGTCACATCAATATTTGATTCCATTGAATGGTCTTGAAACCTCATAGGTTCAACCAGACATACATTTATTAAGTCCCTGTAGGCAAAACATGGGTGGTAGGCATGCAATGGGGGCTAGAGGTACAGAATTAGAGGGCTCAAGTGCTATCTGTAGTTTCTTCAAAACCTGAGATTCTTTTAAATATAATTGGGTAAAACAAATTTCACCTGACTTCATGGAATTTACATTTGAGTGGCAGCTAATATACAAACACACTTATCTTATAAACATATTAGAGAATCATGAAACAAGGGTTGGAGGTAGAGTGATGTAAAGAAACAAGTACCAAATTTGGAATTAGAAGATGTGACCTTGGGAATATCACTTTTCTCTGGCCCCCCAGTTTCCTCATTTGTAAAATGAAAATAATAATACCATAAGTAATCACCTCATTGGTTTGTTATGAGGTTCAGACAAGGTAACATTTGTAAACTTTTGTTGACTTTTATTTTCTCCTCTTGAAAACTAACTTGGAGTATTGGATAATGGTGTGGAAGCCCCAGTGGCTCCCTATTGCCTCTAGGACAAAATGCAATCTCTTTACCTTGGCATGTTAAAGTCCTTTATGAAATATCTAAATAAAGCTAACCTTGCCAGGCTCATTACATGTCACTCCCTCTCTTCCATACATTCCACAGTCCAAGCTAATTGACCTAGATGTTGTTTCTCGCAAATGGCACTCCAACTTGTCTCTCCTTTTGCATATTCTACACCTTGCTCTGCCATGTTTGTTGCTGAATGATTGAAAATAGTTTACCTATATTTCAGTAAAGCACAGTAATTCTAATGCACAGTTCACCTACAGCCATTATACTTGTGTAGAGATGACAAAATGATAGGCTCTCAGAGTTTAAAGGGACCTCAGATCTCACCTAATCCAGCCCTCTCATCTCATGCAAGAATTACTTCACTATAATCCCAGACATGTGGTCATCCATTATCTTCTCAAACACCTTCAAGGTTGGACACTAACTCACTAGTGTAAGGTATGAATGAATGCATTTAAAAATTAATTAAGTGCTTACTGTGCTGTCAACCACAGGGTTAAGCATTGATTGTAAAAGTGAGAAATGGCCCCTAACCTCAAGGAGCTTACATTCTAATAAGAGAAAACCCATATCGGAGAGTGGTGGCCAGGGAGGGGTGTTTTGGTGTGGGTTAGTCATAGTGATGGTGAATAAAACAACAGGGCAGTCAACTGATATGTCCTTTTTCAGGAGCAGTGGTAGTGTTGGTTTCATTACTGTTTCCAAATCTAGAAATGGAAGGGTGAGGAGGGACATACTCATATAATTGCATTGTAGGATGGTGATCAAAATGAAATCAGTCAGTTAGTCAGTCAACAAGCATTTATTTGGTGTCTTTTATGTGCCAGGAACCTAAGTACTGGGGATACAAAGAAAAGTAAAAAAATCCCCACTCTCAAGGAGCTTAATTTAATGGAGAAGACAACATGAAAACAACTATGTACAAACAAGATATAGGCAGAATAAATTGGAGATTATTAAAATAGGGAAGGCACTAGCATTAGTGGGGGTCAAAAAGTGTAGGGAAGGGAAGGGAAGAAGCAAGAATGGACCAGTATCCTGCTTCCTTCTGGAAGAGGAGAAACACCATTCTGTCCAGTACCAGATTCCTCTCTTCCAGGGAAAAGACCATTCCATTAAGTCTCTAGCCTGTTTCCCTGCCTTGCAGGAAGGAGAGCAACACAATTCCTTCAGCTCCAAGCACCTGTCCCTTCACCTGAACTGCCTAAGGTACTGAGAGGATTCTACTCTAAGAGCAAACCCCTATGGGCAAAGAAAACCTACTTGAACTAATTCCTCAGTGATTAACAAACTCCACATTGGGTCATACCTCCCCCATTGCAATGATTCTGAGGCCCCAGAGGTCATAATTCAAACCTCATTCCCATACTCCACTGTCTGATCTCTTATCCCCATTCCCCTCAATCCAGCTCTTCAGTGTCTCACTATAATGCTAACTGCACTTACACTATGCTCTCTGGAATGCTTTCTCCATAGGTTACAAACTTGTTTTCATCTTAAATATTTTCCTTTACTACTCCTTCCTTCTTCTTTCTGGCTCTCACCTTGACCTGGCTCCCTCCTGATGATATTACCTTCTTGGCTGCTCTTTCTAGCCCTGACTACACTTCATGTCATTCCCCCTGACTCACTAATGGAGGTGAGGGAGTTGGAATGCTCCATTCTTTCCATTGCCACCACCAATACTCAGTAACTTCTCCTCCTTCGAGGTTTATTCAATCCATATCTACCACCCAATCAAAATTCAGATTGCGATTGTCTACCAAATTTCAGGACATTTTCCTTCTTTCCTCAATGAGTTCAGTGCCTGTCTGACAGTCTTTCTCTCCTCAGCTCCTGCCCTCATATTAAGGGAATTCAAGGTATATACATACATACATACATACATACATACATACATACATATATATATATATATTTGGATATATAGATAGATAGATACTCCTTCAAACACCCTAACCTCACAGCTCTTCAGCTTATTCATTTAGCACGATCTATTCCTCCACCCCACCTTTGCCATACACAAAGATGGTCATACCCTTGGTCTTGCCATCAGCATCCAAAGATGATGCACCATTTCCTTGTCCTTGAACTCTGAAATTTTCTCATGGGATCACAGTTGGTTGTCATTCTACCTCTTCTTTTGTCATGTAACCCCAAACCCTGTTCTTTACCCTCATTGTGACCTTCAATCCCTTGACCCTTCAGTTCTTTCTCAGGCCATCTCCCCTGCACTAGATATATTCTCTTTCCTTACCCATCTTGACCTCTTGGTGAACCAGTTTACTTCTAAACTGCCCTCTTGAATCCTTTATTCCTTAGTTGTATTGCCTATCTGGCCCTGCCATGTCTTAAGATTGGATCACTCCTACCATCCACTGCTTTCACTCCCTCGCACATGGAGATGGAGATGGAAATGGAGAAAGTCATGAAAACATGCTTACTAGGTGTACTGCAAGTTTATATTACACAACTTCAAGTAGGCCCTCACTGCTGCAAGGCAATTTTTTTACACTTCCCTAATTAACACACTGTCCCATTAACCTCTGTGGCTCTTTCAAACCTTTTCATCCTTCCTCAGACTTTGAATGGGTCACCCTCCCTCCTCTCAACTGAGAATCTTGCCTCATACTTCACTGCAAAAATTTGATACCACTCACTGAGAGTTCTCCCTTTTCCTCTCTTCTGCATTTCACACCACCCAGATGTCTTCTTCCATATCTTCTTCACCCCTCTCTCATATGAAAAGGTGACCCTTCTCCTTACTAAGGTAAAGCTTTTCTATTTGCATGAGACCCTATTCCACCCTGTCTTCTCTAACAGATTGTTCTATCCATCATCCCCACCCTCTCATTTATCTTTAATCTCGTTTTGTCTGGCTATCTCACCATGCCTTCCAATCTTCAAAAATCCTTCATTTGATCCATTCATCCCCACCAGCTGTTGTCCCATATATCTTCTCCCTTTTGTAACTAAAATCCTTGAGAAGGCTATCTATAATTGTTGCCTTCATTTCCTTTCCTCTCACTCTCTTTTTAACCCTCCACAATCTGTGACCTCATCATTTGACCAAACCTGCTTTCTCCAAAGATACCAATGATCCCTTAATTATTAAAACTAATGGCCTTTTTTCAATTCTCCTCCTCCTTGACCTCTCTTAAGTCTTTACACTGTTGTTCCCCCCTTCTCCTTGATACTTTTTTCTTTTTTTAAAATTAATTAATTTATTTATTTTTAGTTTTCAACATCCCCTTCCATATACTTTTGAGTTTTAAATTTTCTCGCCCTCTCTCCCTGTCTCCCTCCCCAAGATGGTGTGTAGTCTGATATAGGCTGTACATATGCATTCCTATTAAACAGATTTTCACATTAGTCATGTTGTAAAGAAGAATTAGAACCAATAGAAAGAACCATAAGAAAGAAGAAACAAAACAGAAGGAAAAAAACAAAGAGCAAATAGTATGCTTTGATCTATATTTAGACTCCATAGTTCTTTCTCTGGATATGGATAGCATTTTTTCATCATGAGACCTTTGGAGATGTATTAGATCCTTGCATTGCTAAGAAGAGAGATCTATCAAAGTTAGTCATCACACAATGTGGCTGTTACTGTATACAACATTCTCCTGGTTCTGCTCACTTCACTCAGCATCAGTCCATACAAGTCTTTCCATGTTTTTTCTGAAGTTCACTTGCTCATCATTTCTTATAGCACAATAGTATTCCATTACTTTCATATACCACTT